>NC_045958.1:129676622-129875261 GCF_010909765.2 Amblyraja radiata
CCCCTCTCTCTCCTGCACCTTGTGTATTATTCCCAGAAATACCTGCCATTGTTGTTCCACTCTCTCTCATCCCTGCTAGTGGATATTCCCAGTCAACTTTGGCCAGCTCCTCACTCCCTCCCTCATGGCTCCGGCGGTGAATGTCAGGAGCCGGAGCCCGGAGCGGAGAGACTGCGGCCGCCTCTGGGATGGATGGATGCGCTCAGGGCGGGGTTTTATTAATGAGCCGAAGCACTGAGGTGAGCGGATATTTCACCGCGCTCTTCACCTGCTCCCTGAACTTGGACTGGGTCACCGCGTAAATAAATGTGTTGGTGCAGCAGCTGAGATTCCTCAGCAAATACCCGACGTAGTTAAAGATCCATTGAGAATCATTCAGATCATTTCCAATTCCTGTGATCTGATAATAGGCGAAGTTTACAACCAGCGTCATCCACAGGAGGATGAAGCTGCCGGAGATGGTGAAGAGTAAAACCACAGACCTCCTCCTGCTCTCCATCTCCGGGTCACTGCGGTTCTCCCTCTTGCTCTCTCCCCTCAGCCCCTTACGGACCCGACTGGCCACTAAAATGTGGCGGACTGTCAGAGCGTTGAGCGGTAGGATTACAGCGAAAGGGAGGAGCGGAGTTAAAACTGTGTCGATCCAGTCAAATGCCCTCCACCCGGGGTCAGTGTAATAACTGGCCACCGGGACACAGAACCGCGGGACATTGTCGATGATATATCCGGGTTCATGTGTGAAGTAGCGGGGAATATTTTTCACACAGAACACAACGCCGACTGTTGCCAGAACCACAGCCGCAGTTTTCCCGGTGCAATATTTTGTTTTCAGCTTCTGGCAACAAATGGCGACAAACCGATCAAAGGTGAAAGTGACGGTGAACCAGACAGAACAGTCTGTTGCTACAAACATCAATACAATGATAACACTACACACAGGGGTGGTGGACAGGAAACTCCAATAAAAGGAATGAGATCGGAGCTGATACAAAATGACCGTGGTGATGAGGACCAGTAGATCGGCCGCTGCCATGGCCACCAGGTAGCGAGTGGTGCAGGTGGAGAGGCCGCACTTTCCCCGGGACAGGATCACAATCGCCACTAAATTCACTGCGGAAAGACAAGGGAACGGACACTGGGCATTTATTCAACACGGGGGGTCTCCGGGGCTGAACACCGGCTCGACTTTCAGCTCAAGATCAGGAGAGTTGGAGTCGGTGCGCGGCTGCTGCAAGTTTAACAATGTCAAAGCCGGCTCCGACTGTGCCCGACCTCCCTGCCTGCTTCAGGGGAGAAGAGATAAGGCGACGGGCAGACGGGGTAAAGGGCGGGGAGGGAACGAGCAGCCACCCACCCGCTACAATAGGCGGAATGGTCCTTTCTATAGTGAACCCTGCTGCTGTCCACAGTCTGTGATGGGGCCGCTTTCACAGACTTAACCGTGAGCGGCCGGCCCCGTTTAACCAGGGCTCTGGGAACTCGGCATCTGATGCGGGCGTGGAGGCTTCCAGAGGGAAGGCAGGGGCAACATGGAATCCGGCAGCAGAGTGGCTCCGTTAATGGATTCATTCCGCAGTGCGTTCAGTTCAGTAACAACACACACACACACGCACACACACTCACACACACACACACACCACACACACCACACACACCACACACACACACACACACACACACACACACACACACACACACTCACACACATACACACACCACACACACACACACACACCACACACACACACTCGCACGCACGCACGCACCCACACACACACAACACACACACACACACACACACACACACACACACACACACCGCACACACACTCGCACGCACGCACGCACCCACACCCACACACACACACACACACACACACACACACACACACACACACACACACACACACGCACACACCGGTAGGTCCGCGGCCACTGGTCCAGGAGATGGATCCAATTATTGACCAACAGGCTGTGGATGGAATCCGACTGTGACAGACAGACTTCACAGTGAGACACAGTGTCCACAGGAGCGGCTGTTCACTCTGATCAATAACTCAGACACAGTGAACTTCACAATGTGAACCCCTCTCTCCCACTCACACTGTCCCGGAGAGCTGCCTGCCTGCCTGTCCCGAGCACTGGGACAACTCTGGGCAAGGTGCCACAGAAGGCAAGAACAACATTCTAGTGGCTCCCGGCCGGCAGCAGTCAGAGAAAAAGAGGCTTAGTTTCAGCTGTCTGAAAATAAGACAAATCACAGCACCGTTAATTCACAAATATTTCACAGAGGATTGATATTCTTCACATATTCTTGTAACATGATGAGAATCAGGTCAACACCAGTTAACACACGGATGGAGTTATAAAACTTGAATTGTTCTGCTCACTTACCAGGGACTCCAACGGCAGGAATGATCACGTACAGGATTTTCTGCACGTCCATATATTCCCAATATTGCTGCCCCATTTTCTCTGCCCAGCGACGTGCCCCGTGAGCTACCGGTAATGTCTCGGAATGAAATGCTGGGACACAACATTCCTGGAGATTTTATACCATTTACCGTCTCCACCGGGACAGTGAAGTTTCAACAGAGTTTAAAAATAGAGATTTTGAAATGATTCACAAACAGATGACATCAGCCGAGTGAAATCCCTGCTGAGACAGACAGACAGGTTGTGATTTATTCAGGGAATTGATTGAGAAACTACAAAGACTGGGAATTGTGGGAATAGATACTGAGGGATGGAAATTGGGAGCGGGGGGCGGCATTGTTCCAGCAAAGGGGTTATTGTTTCAAACTCCATCAGATCCAACTCTCCACCTCATGTTGTTTGTCTGATTTCCTTCAATCCGTTTCACTCAGCAAGGCAATGCCAAATTCCAGGGACCCTCTCAGGGCTTCTGGTGCCCAGTTTGAAGGTGGACTGGACTGGGCGACCTTTGTCCACAGGTTGAGGAATTAGTTCATCACATCACCTCGGACTAAAATGCCCCGCCCCCCTCGACTCTGCTTCTACACTCAATATGATCGCGGCTTCACCGACTGTGACCTCAACCCCACACTCCCGCTGAATGACCCCGGGAACCATTCACTCTCTGCTTGTCTGGAATAGTTCTGACTATACCATGGGACAATAACATTCTCTGCGTTCATCACCTCTGAGGAGGAACGACCCAAAGACTCACGACACTCAGAGAACAGAAACATTGCCGCCTCACAATTGTCCTAAACCTAAATAAAACGGCGAATGATGCAGCACCTCTCCCTCCTCTCTTTCTCTCTCCCTCCATCCTCACTGATGGCACTCTCTGGACTGTTACTTTCTCTCCTACGCTCTCCTCTCTGGGCTGCCCTGTCTCCGTCCACTGATGGAGTGACGCACACTGGGATAGCACTGATGGAGGGATAAAAATGGGGCAGTACTGACGCAGTGACACACTGTGGTGGTACTGATGGAGTGACGCACTGTGGTGGTACTGATGGAGTGACACACTGTGGTGGTACTGATGGAGTGACGCACTGTGGTGGTACTGATGCATGGATACACTGTGGTGGTACTGATGGAGTGACACACGGTGGTGGTACTGATGGAGTGACACACTGTGGGATAGCACTGATGGAGTGACACACTGTGGTGGTACTGATGGAGTGACACACTGTGGTGGTCCTGATGGAGTGACACACTGTGGGATAGCACTGATGGAGTGACACACTGTGGTGGTACTGATGGAGTGACACACTGTGGTGGTACTGATGGAGTGACACCCTGTGGGATAGCACTGATGGAGTGACACACTGTGGTGGTACTGATGGAGTGACACACTGTGGTGGTACTGATGGAGTGACACACTGTGGGATAGCACTGATGGAGTGACATACTGTGGTGGTACTGATGGAGTGACACACTGTGGTGGTACTGATGGAGTGACACACTGTGGTGGTACTGATGGAGTGACGCACTGTGGTGGTACTGATGCATGGATACACTGTGGTGGTACTGATGGAGTGACACACGGTGGTGGTACTGATGGAGTGACACACTGTGGGATAGCACTGATGGAGTGACACACTGTGGTGGTACTGATGGAGTGACACACTGTGGTGGTCCTGATGGAGTGACACACTGTGGGATAGCACTGATGGAGTGACACACTGTGGTGGTACTGATGGAGTGACACACTGTGGTGGTACTGATGGAGTGACACCCTGTGGGATAGCACTGATGGAGTGACACACTGTGGTGGTACTGATGGAGTGACACACTGTGGTGGTACTGATGGAGTGACACACTGTGGGATAGCACTGATGGAGTGACATACTGTGGTGGTACTGATGGAGTGACACACTGTGGTGGTACTGATGGAGTGACACACTGTGGTGGTACTGATGGAGTGACACACTGTGCTGGTACTGATGGTGTGACATACTGTGGTGGTACTGATGCAGGGACACACTATGGTGGTACTGATGGAGTGACACACTGTGGTGGTACTGATGGAGTGACACACTGTGGTGGTACTGATGGAGTGACATACTGTGGTGGTACTGATGGAGTGACACACTGTGGGATAGCACTGATGGAGATACACTGTGCTGGTACTGATGGAGTGACACACTGTGGTGGTACTGATGGAGTGACACACTGTGGTGGTACTGATGGAGGGACACACTGTGGTGGTACTGATGGAGTGACACACTGTGGTGGTACTGATGGAGGAACACACTGGAGGTAATGATGGGGGGACACATTGTGAGGTGGTGCAGATGAAGTGTCAAAAGATGGGGTGGTACTGATGATGTGACAAATTGTGGGTTGTACTGATGGACTGACACACTGTACAGATTGGCTGACATTCTGTGGGTAGGACTGATGGAAGTGACACAGTGCGGCTAGTAATGATGTAATGACACGCTGTGGGGCTGCAATGAAATAATGACACTTTGTGCTAGTAACTATGCAATGATACACTGTGGGGTAGTCCTGATGAAATGACACATTGTGAAATGACACATTGGTACTGATAGAGAGACACATATGTAATGATATATTCAAGGGCACTGCTGATGGAGTGAAACTCTTTGGGGTATTACTAATGTAGTGACACATTCTATGGTACTGCTGATGGAGGGAAACACTGTGGGGTAGTACTGATGGAATGACTGAGGATTAGTACTGATGGCGTGACACTCTGGGGACGTACAGATGGAGTGACACTCTGGGATAGTACATTTAACCATATAACAATTACAGCACGGAAACAGGCCATCTCGGCCCTTTTAGTCCGTGCCGAACACTTACTCTCACCTAGTCCCATCTACCTGCACTCAGACCATAACCCTCCATTCCTTTCTCGTCCATGTACCTATCCAATTTCTTTTTAAATGATTAAATCAAACCTGCCTCCACCACTTCCACTGGAAGCTCATTCCACACAGCTACCACTCTCTGAGTAAAGAAGTTCCCCCTCATGTCACCCCTAAACTTCTGTCCCTTAATTCTCAAATCATGTTCTCTTGTTTGAATCTTCCCTACTCTCAATGGGAAAAGCTTATCCACATCAACCCTGTCTATCCCTCTTATCATTTTAAAGACCTCTATCAAGTCCCCCCTTAACCTTCTGCGCCCCAAAGATTAAAGACCCACCTTGTTCAACCTTTCTCTGTAACTTAGTTGCTGAAACCCAGGCAACATTCTAGTGAATCTCCTCTGTACTCTCTCTATTTTGTTGACATATTTCCTATAATTAGGATACCAAAATTGTACACCATACTCCAGGATTGGCCTCACCAATGCCTTGTACAATCTTAACATTACATCCCAACTTCTATACTCAATGTTCTGAATTATAAAGGCCAGCACACCAAAAGATTCCACCTTCAGGGAACTATGTACAGTTATTCCTAGATTACTCTGTTCAACTGCATTCTTCAATTCTCTACCATTTACCATGTACGTCCTATTTTGATTTGTCCTGCCAAGATGTAGCACCTCACACTTATCAGCATTAAACTCCATCTGCCATTTTTCAGCCCACTCTTCCAATTTGAAGTGACAAACGGTGTGGGGTAGTACTGATGGAGTAATACACTGTGTGTTAGTGCAGATGCAATTACACACAGTGGGGTAGTATTGATGGAGTGACTCACCGAGGTGGAGCATTGATGGAGTAACACACTGTGGGGTAATACTAAAGGAGAGATACACTATGGCGCTTTATTGATGGAGTGACGTATTGTGGAGTGATACACATGTAGTACTGATGATGTGATAACATGTATGGTAGTACCAATGGAGTGACACTCTGGAGCATAAATATAAACAACATGCTGCAGTAAATCAGCGGGACGGGCAGCATCATTGGAGAGAAGGAATGGGTGACGTTTCGGGACGAGATCCTCTTCAGACTAATGTCACAGGAGTGGGCGGGACAGAGTCAATCATCGGCTCTGACCTTCCTTCCATCGAGGGGATCTATTGCAGTCGCTGCCTCAAAAAGGTTGGCAGTATCATCAAAGACCCACACCATCCTAGCCACACACTCAACTCCCTGCTACCTTCAGGTAGAAGGTACAGGAGCCTGAAGACTGCAACAACCAGGTTCAGGAATAGCCACTTCCCCACAGCCATCAGGCTATTAGACCTGGCTCGGACAAAACTCTGATTATTAATAACCAATTATCTGCTATTTGCACTTTATCAGTTTATTTAGTCATGTGTGTATATATTTATATTATGGTATATGGACACACTGATCTGTTTTGTAGTAAATGCCTACTATGTTCTGTGTGCTGAAGCAAAGCAAGAATTTCATTGTCCTTTCAGGGACACATGGCAATGAACTCACTTGAACTTGAACTTGATACGATGTAGTCGGAGACTGTAAGACTGGTGGGAGAACTGGGAAGGGAAAGAGGATGAAGAAAGATGGAAAGCAAGGGCTACTTGAAGATGGAGAAGTCAATGTTCATACCGCTGGTGTGTTAGCTACCCAAGCGAAATATAAGGTACTGTCCCTCCAATTCGCGCTGGGCCTCACTCTTACAATGGAGGAGGCCCAGGACACCACGCTCTGTGGTTGTCCTGATGGAGTGGCATAGTTTGGTGTAGTGCTGATGGAGCAACACAATGTGGAGTAGTATTGATGGGGTGACACACTGTGGGGTATTACTGATGTATGACATATTCTGGAGTAGCTCTGATGGAGAGACACACTTTGGGGGTAGTAGTGATGGAGTGACACACTGTGGGGTAGTACTGATGTATGGCATATTCTGGAGTAGCTCTGACGGATGGACACACTGTGGGGCAGTACTGATGTATGACATATTCTGGAGTAGCTCTGATGGATGGACACACTTTGGGGGTGGTACTGACGGAGTGACATACTGTGGGATAATACTGCTGGAATGATAACCTGTCAGGTAGTTCTGATGGTGACACATTGTGGGGAGGTTCTGATGGAGTTACACACTGTGGAGTAGTACTGATGGAGTGACACACTGTGGGGTAAAACTGATGGAGTGACATATTGTGGAGTAGTATTGATGGAGTGACACACTGTGGAATAGTACTGATGGAGTTACACACTGTAGTAGTATTGATGGAGTGACATATTGTGGAGTAGTACTGATGGAGTTACACACTGTGTAGTAGTATTGATGGAGTGACATATTGTGTAGTATTGATGGAGTGACATATTGTGGATTAGTCCTGAAGGGGTCACACACTTCGGCGTATTACTGACGGAAAGGCACACTGTGGGTTGGTTCTGATGGAGTGCCACTCTGCGGGGTGGTACTGATGAAACGACACTGCGAGGTCGTACTGATGGAGTGACATAATCTGGGGTAGTACTGACGTAATAACATTCAGAGGGGGAGTACTAGTGGATTAATGCGCTGTGGGGCAGCACTAATTGTGTGACACACTGTGGGTAGTACTGGTAGAGTGTCACACTGTGAGGTGGTAAGGAAGGATTGACATACTGTGGGCTGGCACTGATGTACTAACACATTGTGGGGTAGTATTGATGGTGTGTCACACTATGGAGTAGTACTCCCACGTCAAATCCAGCATCCCTGCCTCACTGGACTCTCATCAATCTGCATACAGGGCAAATAGATCAACAGAGGATGCCATCTCTCTGGCTCTTCACACTGTCCTGACTCACCTGGACAGACAGGGCACGTACATGAGGATGCTCTTCGTTGACTATAGCTCTGCATTCAATACGGTCATCCCCACCAAGCTCACCACCAAACTCCACCAGCTAGGCCTCAGCTCGCCGATATGCGATTGGATCCTGAACTTTCTGACGGAGCAACCGCAGGCAGTGTGACTGGGCCCGCACCTGTCCTCCACTATCACCCTGAGCACCGACACACCACAGGGCTGTGTACTAAGCCCCATGCTCTACTCCCTCTTCACACACGACTGTGTTCCTGCATTCGACACCAACACCATCGTGAAGTTTGCAGACGACACAACAGTGATTGGGCTGATCACCAACGGTGATGAAACAAAATACAGAGCGGAGGTGCAGAACCTGGCGGACTGGTGTACACGTAACAACATGTCACTAAACACCTCCAAGACCAAGGAGCTGATTATTGACTTCAGGAGGTCCCATAATGGAGAATACGCCCCAATCTCCATCTACGGGGAAACTGTGGAGAGAGTGTCCAGCTTTAAGTTTCTGGGCACTCACATCTCAGAGGACCTCACATGGTCCACCAACACCGCTGCGCTGGTCAAGAAGGCACAGCAACGACTGTTCTTCCTGAGGACATTAAAAAAAGACTGGTCTGCCCCAACAGATGCTGACAACGTTCTACCACTGCACCACAGAGAGCATATTAACGTATGGCATCTCTGTGTGGTATCTCAGCTGCACGGAGGCGGAGAGGAGAGCTCTTCAGCGCGTGTTCCACAGAGCGCAGAGGATTATTGGGACACAGCTACCAGCCTTGGAGGGCATCTACCACACACGGTGCCTCCGGAAGGCCGTCAGCATCCACAAAGACCCCTCACACCCCTGTAACGGTCTGTTCGAACTACTTCCCTCCGGCAGACGTTGCAAGGTCTTCTACGCCCGAAACCCCAGACTCAGAAACAGCTTTATTCCCAGAGCTATAGCGGCTATGAACAGGCCCTGCTGAGTGCCCCCCACCCCCCCCCCCCCTGGACTGTCTCCCTCGGATGGTCACGGCACACATCTTATTTATTTATTTTACTGTTCTTTTACATCGGTTGGAAGCTGCATACTAAATCTCGTTGCACTGACGTGCAATGACAATAAAATATATTATTATTATTATTATTATTATTATTACAGATGGAGTGATACACTGTGGGGTAGTACTGATCGTGTGACATACTGTGTGTAAGTGGCATACTGTGGAATAGGAGTGACGGGGAGACACTGTGGCATAGTAATGATGGACTGTCACTGTGTGACAGGGCTGATGGAATGGCACACTGTAGGATAGTACTGATGGAGTGACAAATGTCGGTGTATTACTGATGGACTGACACAATGTGGGGAAATACAGATGGACTGACATACTGGGGAGCCTCACTGATGGAGTGACACAATTTGTGGTAGCACTGATGGAGTGACACACTGTGGGATAGTCCAGATGTAATGGCAAACGACGGGGTAGTACTGATGGTGTGACACACTATGGGGTCGTACTGACACACAGTGGAGCAGTGCTGATGGATACACTGTGGGGAGGTACTGATGGAGTGACATTGTGTAGTAGTACTTATGAAGTGACCAAATGTATGGCAGTGCTGATGGACTGACACTCTGTGGGGAGGTGCTGATGGAGTGACACTCTGTGGGGAGGTGCTGATGGAGTGACAAACCTCGTCGAGGTACTGATGGACTGACACACTGTGGGGAGGTACTGATGGACTGACACTCTGTGGGGAGGTACTGATGGACTGACACTCTGTGGGGAGGTACTGATGGAGTGACAAACCTCGTCGAGGTACTGATGGACTGACACACTGTGGGGCAGAACTGAAGGAGTGGTAACATGTGAAGTAGTTCTGATGGACTGACATACTGTGGTGTAGTACTGATGAAGACACAAAACAGTGGGGTAGTGCTGATGAAGTGACACACTTTGGGGAATTGCTGATGGAATGACACTCTGTGGTAGTACCTTTGGTCTAGAACATGGGGTGGGGTAGTACTGATGGAGTAATATAATGTGTGGTAGTACAGACGGAATGATTCACTGGGGGTTGTATTGATAGAGTGACACACTGAGGGGGAGAATTAATGGAGGGACACACTGTGGGGAGTACTGATGGAGTGACGTAATCTGGAGTAGTACTGATAGAGTGACACACTGTGGAGTAGTACTGATAGAGTGACACACCATGGAGTAGTACCGATGGAGGGACATACTTCGCCGTGTTACTGATGGAGTGACACGCTGTGGTGGTACTGATAGAGTGACACAGTGTGGGGTAGTACTGATGGAGTGACACACTGTGGGGTAATACTGATAGAGTGACACACTGTGGGGTAGTCCTGATACAGTGACATACTGTGGTGGTACTGATAGAGTGACACACTGTGGGGTAGTACTGATGGAGTGACACACTGTGGGGTTGTACTGATAGAGTGACATATTGTGGGGTAGTATTGATGGAGTGACACACTGTGGGGTAGTACTGATAGAGTGACATACTGTGGAGTAATACTGATAGAGTGACACACTGTGGGGTAATACTGATAGAGTGACATACTGTGGGGTAGTATTGATGGAGTGACACACTGTGGGGTAGTACTGATAGAGTGACACACTGTGGGGTAATACTGATAGAGTGACACACTGTGGGGTAATACTGATAGAGTGACACACTGTGGGGTAATACTGATAGAGTGACATACTGTGGGGTAGTACTGATAGAGTGACATACTGTGGGGTAGTACTGATGGAGTGACATAATCTGGGCTAGTACTTATCTATCTTTGGTACTTATCGTGACAGATTTTCATATTGTTCCAAGGATTCTTTCCTTTAGTCACTATGATTGAAGACAGGGGTTCAGGAGATAATCGAAACGCACTCACGAGCTCTGCCCGAGACATTCAATGCCGTTGAAAGGGAAATCTTCCAAACATAGTCTCTTGATTGATAGTTTCTTTATTGTAGCTTGAAAAACAGTAAGATATTTATCCAAACTTCTTCTTGTATCAGTACACTAGACTGTGGGACCCGATGGGTCCCAGCTTCACACGGGAGGGCTTGTCCCCCAATGCAATATTCCACCTCTCCACCAATTCCAATATTGGCCAGTGGGGAGGGGGTGGGCTTCTGGACCGCTAACATCGGTTTTGTGGGCCGAAGGGACTCGTTTCCAGAGGGCTAGTATGGAAATTGTGGGCCGAATGCATTCTTGGGCTGGCAGCTGAGTCACTCAGGCCTGGCAGGCTGGCAGCTCAGAAACTCAGGCCTGGTGGGCTGGTAGCTCAGAAACTGCCAGACATTCTGCTGAAAACTGGGCACAGTGTCTCTGTGAGAGAGAACGGGGAGAGGGTGGACAATCAATTTTAGACATTTTCATATTTTTTACAGATCACAGCAATAAAGGAGGAAAGTCTATCCTTGCGTGGATCTCTGGAGCGGTAATATGTGTGTTGTGGGCTGAAGGGACTGGTTTCCAGAGGGCTAGTATGGACATTGTGGACTGAATGGATTCGTGGACTTGCAGTTCATTGAGTCATGGCTCGTGGACTTGCAGTTCACTAATTCATGACTGGTGGGCTGGCACCAGTCAATTACAGCTGGTGTGGTGGCAGTTCACTCAGTTACCCCTCCTCCCTTCAACCCCCCCCCCCCCCCACCCCCACCCCCCAACTGGTGATGGGTGGAATAGGAGTGACGGGGAGACACTGTGGCATAGTAATGATGGACTGTCACTGTGTGACAGGGCTGATGGAATGGCACACTGTAGGATAGTACTGATGGAGTGACAAATGTCGGTGTATTACTGATGGACTGACACAATGTGGGGAAATACAGATGGACTGACATACTGGGGAGCCTCACTGATGGAGTGACACAATTTGTGGTAGCACTGATGGAGTGACACACTGTGGGGTAGTCCAGATGTAGTGGCAAACGTCGGGGTAGTACTGATGGTGTGACACACAATGGGGTCGTACTGACACACAGTGGAGCAGTGCTGATGGATACACTGTGGGGAGGTACTGATGGAGTGACACTCTGTGGGGAGGTACTGATGGACTGACGCTCTGTGGGGAGGTACTGATGGACTGACACTCTGTGGGGAGGTACTGATGGACTGACGCTCTGTGGGGAGGTACTGATGGACTGACACTCTGTGGGGAGGTACTGATGGACTGACACTCTGTGGGGAGGTACTGATGGAGTGACAAACCTCGGCGAGGTACTGATGGACTGACACACTGTGGGGCAGAACTGAAGGAGTGGTAACATGTGAAGTAGTTCTGATGGACTGACATACTGTGGTGTAGTACTGATGAAGACACAAAACAGTGGGGTAGTGCTGATGAAGTGACACACTTGGGGGAATTGCTGATGGAATGACACTCTGTGGTAGTACCTTTGGTCTAGCACACGGGGTGGGGTAGTACTAATGGAGTAATATAATGTGTGGTAGTACAGATGGAATGATTCACAGGGGGTTGTATTGATAGAGTGACACACTGAGGGGGAGAATTAATGGAGGGACACACTGTGGGGAGTACTGATGGATTGACATAATCTGGAGTAGTACTGATAGAGTGACACACTGTGGAGTAGTACTGATAGAGTGACACACCATGGAGTAGTACTGATGGAGTGACATACTTCGCCGTGGTACTGATGGAGTGACACACTGTGGGGTAATACTGATAGAGTGACACACTGTGGGGTAATACTGATAGAGTGACACACTGTGGGGTAATACTGATAGAGTGACATACTGTGGCGTAGTACTGATAGAGTGACATAATGTGCGATAGTACTGATGGAATGACATAATCTGGTCTAGTACTTATCTATCTTTGGTACTTATCGTGACAGATTTTCATATTATTCCATGGATTCTTTCCTTTAGTCACTATGATTGAAGACAGGGGTTCAGGAGATAATCGAAACGCACTCACGAGCTCTGCCCGAGACATTCAATGCCGTCGAAAGGGAATTCTTCCAAACATAGTCTCTTGATTGATAGTTTCTTTATTGTAGTGTGAAAAACAGTAAGATATTCATCCAAACTTCTTCTTGTATCAGTACACTAGACTGTGGGGCCCGATGGGTCCCAGCTTCACACGGGAGGACTTGTCCCCCAATGCAATATTTCACCTCTCCACCAATTCCAATATTGGCCAGTGGGGAGGGGGTGGGCTTCTGGACCGCTAACATTGGTTTTGTGGGCCAAAGGGACTCGAATTGAAGAATGTACGTGAACAGAGGGATCTGGGAATAACTGTGCACAGTTCCCTGAAAGTGGAATCTCATGTAGATAGGGTGGTAAAGAAAGCTTTTGGTGTGCTGGCCTTTATAAATCAGAGCATTGAGTATAGAATTTGGGATGTAATGTTAAAATTGTACAAGGCATTGGTGAGGCCAATTCTGGAGTATGGTGTACAATTTTGGTCGCCTAATTATAGGAAGGATGTCAACAAAATAGAGAGAGTACAGAGGAGATTTACTAGAATGGTGCCTGGGTTTCAGCAACAAAGTTACAGAGAAAGGTTGAACAAGTTAGGGCTTTATTCTTTGGAGCGCAGAAGGTTAAGGGGGGACTTGATAGAGGTTTTTAAAATGATGAGAGGGATAGACAGAGTTGACGTGGAAAAGCTTTTCCTACTGAGAGTAGGGAAGATTCAAACAAGGGGACATGACTTGAGAATTAAGGGACTGAAGTTTAGGGGTAACATGAGGGGGAACTTCTTTACTCAGAGAGTGGTAGCTGTGTGGAATGAGCTTCCAGTGAAGGTGGTGGAGGCAGGTTCGTTTTTATCATTTAAAAATAAATTGGATAGTTATATGGATGGGAAAGGAATGGAGGGTTATGGTCTGAGCGCCGGTATATGGGACTAGGGGAGATTATGTGTTCGGCACGGACTAGAAGGGTCGAGATGGCCTGTTTCCGTGCTGTAATTGTTATATGGTTATATGGTTTCCAGAGGGCTAGTATGGAAATTGTGGGCCGAACGGATTCTTGGGCTGGCAGCTGAGACACTCAGGCCTGGCCGTCTGGTAGCTCAGAAACTGCCAGACATTCTGCTGAAAACTGGGCACAATGTCTCTGTGAGAGAGAACGGGGTGAGGGTGGACAATCAATTTTAGACATTTTCATAGTTTTTTACAGATCACAGCAATAAAGGAGGAAAGTCTATCCTTGCGTGGATCTCTGGAGCGGTAGTATGTGTGTTGTGGGCTGAAGGGACTGGTTTCCAGGGGGCTAGTATGGACATTGTGGACTGAATGGATTCTTGGACTTGCAGTTCATTGAGTCATGGCTCGTGGACTTGCAGTTCACTAATTCATGACTGGTGGGCTGGCACTTCAGTCATTTACAGCTGGTGTGGTGGCAGTTCACTCAGTCACCCCTCCTCCCCCCCCCCCCCCCCCCCCACCCCCACCCCCCAACTCTGCTCCTTGCATTTTCCCACCCCACACACACAAATTCAGTCCATTTCCCATCAACCCCCTCCCCCATGCAATCTTAGTGGCTCTCCGACAGCGGAGCCATTCCTGCCTATTAGGTACCCATTGTGATGAAGAACACGCAGACATGGCAAGTGGAAAAAGGATTTATTAAAGCTTAAAATGTGAACAAATTCTTAAAACATTCAAGTCGAACCTCACAGCACTCCAAGCAGAGTGCAGGCAGCAAGTCCATCCTCACAGCACTACAAGCACTCCAACAAAGACACACACACAGAGACACACACACACAGACACACACACACACAGACACACACACAGAGACATACACACACAGACACACACACAGACACACACACAGACACACACACATACACACACACACAGACACACACACAGACACACACACAGACACACACTCACACAGACACAGACACACACAGATATACACACAGACACACACACATAGACTAGGTATGTTGCAAAGCCTACCTGAAGCGTCGTTGAAGATCTGCCGCTGAGGTTGTGCGCGATTTTGGCGCCGTTTAGAGGGGGCGGGTTTAAAACGCGATTTTCTCTAAGCTGTTCCAATCGAAAATGTTCAGCCTAGTTAATTATTAACGAAAAATCGCTGATAGACCCCGTCGCAAAAGCTATTATTAGGTTTAAAGGCCTTGAATAATAGTTATAGTAGTTTAAAAATCAATCTTTAAACCCGCGACCGTCAGCAACCGCAGAGTCTCATAAAGAAAATAGCAGAAGTTAGGTTGTATATTTTTACATTCAAAAGGGCTTCTAAAGATCCTTTTATACAAAATTTAATATTGCGAGTAGCTCAATTTGGCCCCATTATATCGCGCAGTATTTTTCTCGGCATTTGGGGCACAAATCTACCGCAATGTGAACGTTCTAAACCAGCGCGTTCCACAGGGACCCACTGGAAAGCTGATTTAAATGGGCATTTATTTACAGCAATTGAACACTGAATTCCTTCCATTTGGCCTATAAATTAATGTAAATGAGATTTAAAAATCATGTTTTATTGTGAATTATTTGTGAATATTATTTGGACATTTAGGCTATTTAAAAATGTTAATCATTTATTAAGAAATGGATAGATGTTTAGATCTAGTAATTGAAGTCTGAAATTAGCTACAATTAGGTAACTAACTAATTATATGCTTTAATTTCAGGTCATCCAAGTAAGATTATTTTATATTTGTTTCAGAATGCTTCAATCTATGATAACTGAAAATTTCATTCAGTTCTCTTAATTTTTAAGAAAGTTATGGGCTTTTGACTGTTCACGATCACAACTTTTTTGTTATGTCCATAGAAAATCAATAGGGAACAAGATGCTCATTTCCGAGTATGAAAATGGCCATAACTTTTTAAATACTTGAGATATGAAAGTGAATTAGATGTCAAATTAAACTTATTTTTATGCTTTATCTGATGGGATAAATTACAGACTTGATTTTTAAAATCTCAAAATTTTGTAACATTGCTACATAGACACACACAGACACACACACACAGACACACACACACAGGCACACACACACAGACACACACACACAGACACACACGCACACAGACACACACACACACAGACACACACACACACAGACACACACGCACACAGACACACACACACACAGCCACACACACAGACACACACACACAGACACACACAGACAAACACACACACATAGACACACAGGCACACGCAGAGAGACACACAGACACAAGAAAAGACACACACACAAACACACAAACATAAAGACCTACACACAAACACAAAGACACACACATACACACAAACACAAAGACATACACATACACACAAACACAAAGACACGCACACATACACACAAACACACACACACATATACACATACACAAACAAATAGACACACTCTCATACACACACAACACAAATAAACAAAGACACACAAACACAGACACACACACACACACACACACAGCACCAATACTAAAATGCCAAGTAACTTCAGAAAGTGGTAAGCATACTGAATCCTGTTATTAACCATATAATCTTTGTAAGTAATTTGAAAATAAGAACAGGTGTGTCTAAACCAAATGATTCAAAATGTTTAAAGCCTTTTTAATTCTGAAACACTCCTCTAGAGCTGCTGCTACTGCAAAAACGTGCTTTAAATAACGTTCAACAAGCACTCACCATATGTATGTCAGTAAGCTCTCATGAATTACTCAAACGGTTCAGGGCGGCGTCTCCTCTTTGGCCCTTCCGCACTGAGGGCCACCTCGGAACTCACCGGAAATGATGCAATCAGCACCATCTCTCCACTATGCGGAAGTCATAGAATGAGCGGCAATTTTGCATTAAACACAGTCCTGATCTTTAAAACGTTTATTCACGGTTTTTCCTTCCAAAAACGGTGGCACAGCAAGCCACATTTAAAACTCAAGCCACATTTAAAAAGCAAAACACATTTTAAAATATAGGCACAGTTTAGCGGCACAGTCAAAAGGCAAACTTTTCAATTAGCGGCACAGTCAAAAGGCACACTTTTCAATTAGCGGCAATGTCAAAACACACACTTTTCAATTAGCGGCAATGTCAAAACGCACACTTTTCAAGCAGCGGCACAGTCAAAAGGCACGTAAAACATTTATTCCTTCCAAGCAGACTCACAGTTTAGTAGACATGTGTTCAGTGTTCAGTTTATTCACAGCTCAGACTGAGAGTCGTGACCTCTCCTTCCCCCATCTTGCAGCGACTACGGCACGTCCACACTTCCGGGTTTATAGTACCTCCCCCTCCCACCAGATGGGGCGTGACCTTCATGGCGTGATTGATAGGAGGGAGACTCTCAACATTTTTTAAACATGAATGTCTTTTATTTTTCATCGAAGGGAAAAATCCTCTAGCCCTGACAGTTGGAGGGGTCACTGAGTAAGATGGCCAAAAACCACATCCGCAAGTTGTAGCGATTTTTCCAAAACCAATACAGAGTGCAAACAGGAAGTGGTAAAGATTGGACTTTTAGTCACTTGCCAGTGCATTTTCAAAGCAACTACACTTGCGTTTGCATTTTCAAAGCAACCGCACATGCCTTTGCATTTTCAAAGCAAACCAACATTTGCATTTTCAAAGAAAACCACCTTCTGCATTTTCAAAGCAAACCACCATTTGCATTTTCATAGCAAACCACCTTTTGCATTTTCAAAGCAAACCAACTTTTGCATTTTCAAAGCAAACCAACATATGCATTTTCGAATCAAACGTTTTGCATTTTCAAAGCAAACGTTTTGCACTGACAAAGCGAAGCACCATTTGCATTTTCAAAGGAAACCACCATTTGCATGTTCAAAGCAAACCACATTTTTCATTTTCAAAGCAAACCATCTTTTGCATTTTCAATACAAGCCAAGTTTTGCATTTTCAAAGAAAACCACCTTTTCCATTTTCAAAGCAAACCACCTTTAGCATTTTCATAGCAAACCACCTTTTGCATTTTCAAAGCAAACCACTTTTTGCATTTTCAAAGCAAACCACCGTTTGCAATTTCAAAGCAAACCAGCATTGGCCTTTTCAAAGCAAACCAGCATTTGCCTTCTCAGAGCAAACCAGCATTTGCATTTTCAAAGCATACGAGCATTTCCATTTTCAAATCAAACAAGCATTTGCATTTTCAAAGCAAACCTTTTGCATTTTCAAAGCAAACCACCATTTGCATTTTCAAAGCAAACCACTTTTAACATTTTCAAAACAAACATTTTACATTTTCAAAGCGAACCACCATTTGCATTTTCAACGCAAACCACCTTTTGCTTTTTTAAAGCAAACCACCTTTTGCCTTTTCAAAGCAAACCACCTTTTGCATTTTCAAAGCAAACCATCATTTGGATTTTCAAAACAAACCACCTTTTGCATTTTCAAAGCAAACCACCATTATCATTTTCATAGCAAACCACCTTTTGCATTTTCAAAGCAAACCACTTTTTGCATTTTCAAAACGAACCACCATTTGCATTTTCAAAGCAAACCTGCATTTGCCTTTTTAAAGCAAACTAGCATTTGCCTTTTCAAAGCAAACCAGCATTTGCATTTTCAAAGCAAACCTTTTGCATTTCGAAAGCAAATCTTTCGCACTTTCAAAGCAAACCACCATTTGCATTTTGAAAGCAAACCACCATTAGCATTTTCAAAGCAAACAACCTTTTGCATTTTCAAAGCAAACCACCTTTAGCATTTTCAAAGCAAACCACCATTTGCATTTTCAAAGCAAACCACCTTTTCAATTTTCAAAACCAACCACGTTTTACATTTTTATAGCATACCACCTATTGCATTTTCAAAGCAAACCACCTTTTCCATTTTCAAAGCAAACCACCATTAGCATTTTCATAGCAAACCACCTTTTCCATTTTCAAAGCAAACCACTTTTTGAATTTACAAAGCGAACCACCATTTGCATTTTCAAAGCAAACAAGCATTTGCCTTTTCTAAGCAAACCAACATTTGCATTTTAAAGCAAACCAGCATTTGCATTTTCAAAGCAAACATTTTGCATTTTCAAAGCAAACCACCTTTTCCATTTTCAAAGCAAACCACTTTTTGCTTTTTCCAAGCAGCAACCTTGTGCCTTGTGATTTGCATTTTCATAACAAATCACCTTTTGCATTTTCAAAGCAAACCACCATTTGCATTTTCAAAGCAAACCACTTTTTGCTTTTTCCAAGCAGCAACCTTGTGCATTTTTAAAGCAAACCACCTTTGCCATTTCAAAGCAAACCATCTTTAGCATTTTCAATACAAGCCACCTTTTGCATTTTCAAAGAAAACCACCTTTTCCATTTTCAAAGCAAATCACCATTTGCATTTTCAAAGGAAACCACCATTTGCATTTTCAAAGCAAACACTTTATGCATTTTCAAAGCAAACCACCATTTGCATTTTCAAAGCAAACCAAAATATGCATTTTGAAAGCCATCATTTTGCATTTTCAAAGCAAACCACAATTGGCATTTTCAAAGCAAACCACCTTTAGCATTTTCAATACAAACCACCTTTTGCATTTTCAAAGCAAACCTCCTTTAGCATTTTCATAGCAAACCACCTTTTGCATTTTCAAAGCATACCATTTTGCATTTTCAAAGCGAACCACCATTTGCATTTTCAAAGCAAACCAGCATTTGCAGTTTCATAGCAAACCACCTTTTGCATTTTCAAAGCAAACCAACTTTTGCATTTTCAAAGCAAACCAACATTTGCATTGTCGAAGCAAACGTTTTGCATTTTCAAAGCAAACTTTCGCACTGACAAAACGAACCACCATTTGCATTTTCAAAGCAAACCACCATTTGCATTTTCAAGGAAAACCCTCATTTGCATGTTCAAAGCAAACCACTTTTTGCATTTTCAAAGCAAACCACAATTGGCATTTTCAAAGCAAACCAGACTTGCATTTTCAAAGCAAGCCACCATTTGCATTTTCAATGCAAACAACCTTTAGCATTTTCAATACAAACCACCTTTTGCATTTTCAAAGCAAACCACCTTTTCCCTTTTCAAAGCAAACCACCTTTAGCATTTTCATAGCAAACTACCTTTTGCATTTTCAAAGCATACCACTTTTTTGCATTTTCAAAGCAAACCAGCATTTGCATTTTCATAACAAACCACATTTTGCATTTTCAAAGCAAACCAACTTTTGCATTTTCAAAGCAAACTTTCGCACTGACAAAACGAACCACCATTTGCATTTTCAAATCAAACCACCATTTGCATTTTCAAAGCAAACCACCATTTGCATTTTCAAAGCAAAACCTTTATGCAATTTCAATGCAAACCACCATTTTCATTTTCAAGCAAAACACAATATGCATTTTGAAAGCCATCCTTTTGCATTTTCAAAGCAAACAACAATTGCCATTTTAAAACCAAACCACCATTTGCATTTTCAAAGCAATCCACCATTTGCATTTTCAAGCAAAACACAATATGCATTTTGAAAGCCATCCTTTTGCATTTTCAAAGCAAACCACAATTGCCATTTTTAAAGCAAACCACCATTTGCATTTTCAATGCAAACCACCATTTGCATTTTCAAGTAAAACACAATATGCATTTTGAAAGTCATCCTTTTTCATTTTCAAAGCAAACCACAATTGCCATTTTTAAAGCAAACCACCATTTGCATTTTCATAGCAAACCACCTTTTGCATTTTCAAAGCAAACCACTTTTTGCATTTTCAAAGCAAACCACCGTTTGCATTTTCAAAGCAAACCAGCATTTGCCTTTTCAAAGCAAACCAGCATTTGCCTTTTCAAAGCAAACCAGCATTTGCCTTTTCAAAGCAAACCAGCATTTGCATTTTCAAAGCATACGAGCATTTCCATTTTCAAATCAAACCTTTTGCATTTTCAAAGCAAACCTTTCGCATTTTCAAAGCAAACCTTTCGCATTTTCAAAGCAAACCACCATTTGCATTTTCAAAGCAAACCACTTTTAGCATTTTCAAAACAAACATTTTACATTTTCAAAGCGAACCACCATTTGCATTTTCAACGCAAACCACCATTTGCATTTACAAAGCAAACCACCTTTTGCATTTTCAAAGCAAAACATCATTTGCATTTTCAAAACAAACCACCTTTTGCATTTTCAAAGCAAACCACTTTTTGCATTTTCAAAACGAACCACCATTTGCATTTTCAAAGCAAACCTGCATTTGCCTTCTTAAAGCAAACCAGCATTTGCCTTTTCAAAGCAAACCAGCATTTGCATTTTCAAAGCAAACCTTTTGCATTTCGAAAGCAAATCTTTCACACTTTTAAAGCAAACCACCATTTGCATTTTGAAAGCAAACCACCTTTAGCATTTTCAAAGCAAACCACCATTTGTATTTTCAAAGCAAACCACCTTTTGCATTTTCAAAGCAAACCACCATTTGCATTTTCAAAGCAAACCACTTTTTGCTTTTTCCAAGCAGCAACCTTGTGCATTTTTAAAGCAAACCACCTTTTGCCTTTTCAAAGCAAACCTCCGTTTGCATTTTCAAAGCAAACCACTTTTGCTTTTTCAAAGCAAACCACCATTTGCATTTTCAAAACAAACCACGTTTTGCATTTTCAAAGCAAACAACAAAGCATTTTCAAAGCAAACCACCTTTTGCATTTTCAAAGCAAACCACCTTTTCCATTTTCAAAGCAAACCACTTTTTTTTGCATTTTCAAAGCGAACCACCATTTGCATTTTCAAAGCAAACCAGCATTTGCCCTTTCAAAGCAAACCGCAATTTGCATTTTCAAAACAAACCAGCATTTGCATTTTCAAAGCAAACATTTTTTCATTTTTCAAAGTAAACCACTTTTGCATTTTCAAAGCAAACCACCTTTTGCAGGGAAGTTTTACGCTATCAAACTGTACAACTCCTCCTCCTTCTGTCGTGGGGCAGACGGACTCCCCTCCCACCCCCCACCCCCCCCCCCCCCCCCCCCTCCCCAATCTTTGCACATCCCCAATTCTTTCCACTGATCACTTTAATTTCATGTTTCATGTATTTTGTGTTTTATGACTGTTGGCCGATCAATTTCTCTCCTGGGATAAACAAAGTTCTATCGTATCGTATCGTTAAATAGTAAGATTAAACGAGAACTTACAAGTTTGAAGTTTGATCTTTATTTTATGAGGAGTTACGATGAGGGATTACGTGAAGAACCCCGTACAGCCGCACTTGCGTCAATCTTCAAAGCAGCGGTGTGAAGTCACAGATAATAGTGACTGAAGTATAATAGTAAGATGAAAGAAGACTAGAACTACCAGATGACATTTACGAGTGCTGGGAGTGGAGGGCACTAGTCCCTGATCGTAACTCCTCATAAACTCCTCATATTGTTCCCGATGGTGGGGTAGTCCAAAACAAGGGGTCACAGTTTAAGGATAAGGAGAACATCTTTTAGGCCCGAGATGAGAAAAACATTTTTCACACAGAGAGTGGTGAATCTCTGGAATTCTGTGCCACAGAAGGTAGTTGAGGCCAGTTCATTAGCTATATTTAAGAGGGAGTTAGATGTGGCCCTTGTGGCTAAAGGGATCAGGGAATATGGAGAGAAGGCAGGTACGGGATACCGAGTTGGATGATCAGACATGATCCTATTGAATGGCGGTACAGGGTCGAAGGGCTGAATGGCCTACTCTTGCACCTAATTTCTATGTTTCTATGTTTCTATAAAATAAAGATCATACTTCAAACTGGTAAGTTTTCGTTTAATCTTACAATTTTACTTCGGAGTCACGTGAGTGACTACGTGAAGATTTCAAAGCTCTGTGATTTCATGCCGTGAGAAACAAGTCTACACAACCACAACTGCCCCATTGACAAATGAGGGAAAACATTCATAATGCATACAGTCATGACATAGATTTAAACATGCTGATGCTGTTAAATAAGTAATAACAATAGTCACATCTCTCATCCCGATGGAACCTATAACAGAAAGTAAAATAAAGTTGAGAAATACCCCTGGTCTGGCAACGGGTTTTTATCAAATGTTTGAAACTTCGTTCGTTTGACCACGCCACAGCCGTTAGGATGTGGTCCAGCGGAACATAATTAACCCTTGCTGCTGCTGTTATAGCAGCCCTGGTGGAGTGAGAGCCGGATCAGTACCTACTCCTGCATAACTCAACTCCGTTTTAACACCTGGCAAGATCTGAGCAGATACGTTCTTATAACGTTTTTTAGTAACTATCATAGTTAGCTCAGAGTCTCGAAAGCTCTTGGTGACCTTGACGTATTGTTGTATACGTGTGCCCTCACATAACGAAAGGTCCCTGGGTATGCCTTGAACTATTTTGAGACCTGACACCCCTACTGCTCTGCTTAAATAAATTATAGCATAAAATATTATGCATATATTTGCAGATGTAATCATCCTCTCCTGTCACAATAATGTAGCGAGTGACCTGTTGCGCTAAACCAGCGCCAGGAGGATAACTACATAATGAGGTCCGATCAAAGCTAAGCATGTAGCTGGAACATAGGTGAAATAGTGTTAACACAATGTCAATCTCCCATACTGCATTGTATTTATCCTGGGAAAACTTGTGTTAAAGATATCCTTTACTAACTCGATATCCGAGGTGAACCCAACAAAGTGGACTTCGTTTGCTGCAGTAAGTCTGATGGAAAGCACCTTGGCACAGTTAATGACCCTATAATTCAATATTGTCAATGACCATTGAACTGCAATAGCTCAGAAACTGTACCATTTTAAATGTAACATGAGCATTAAACAAACGCTTCCCATCTCCTAAAGAAGCAAAATACTGCTTTCTGGTACTATTCCAGCACTGTGAATACATAATAATAATAATAATAATAATTTTATTTATAGAGCACTTTAAAAACAATCATAGTTGCAACAAAGTGCTGTACATCACTAATCATTGACAAAAAAGTTAATACACACCAATAATAACAATTAAAAGATGGAGTAAGTAAAGATATTCAAAATAAAGAAATATTAAAAACACTAAAAACAGGAGCAAAGTCTCATGCATGGTCAAAAGCCAGGGAGTATAAATGTGTTTTAACACTGGCTTTGAAGATGGACAGTGAGGGGGCCTGTCTGACGTGCAACGGCAGAGCGTTCCAGAGTGCCGGAGCAGCAACAGAGAAGGCTCTATCCCCTCTGAGCTTCCGCTTAGAACTCGGTACCTCCAGGAGCAGCTGATCAGCTGACCGGAGGGACCGGGCAGGAGCGTATGGGTGGAGCAGCTCAGCGAGGTAAGGCGGGGCGAGCCCATTCAGAGATTTAAAAACAAATAACAGAATTTTAAAATGAACTCGAGAGTGCACCGGGAGCCAGTGGAGGGAGGCCAGAATTGGCGTTATGTGCTTCCTCTTTCGAGTTCCAGTTAAAAGGCGAGCAGCAGCATTCTGAACCAACTGGAGACGAGCCAGGGAAGATCGAGCAACTCCAAAATAGAGTGCGTTACAGTAATCCAGCCTAGATGTAATAAAGGCATGGATTACTGTCTCAAAATGCTGCCCCTCGAGAATGGGCTTCACCTTTGCCAGCTTCCTTAAGTGAAAGAAGCTGGACTTAACCACCGCGCCTATTTGATGATCTAACTTAAAGTCACTGTCCATCCTAAACGCCAGGTTCAAAACTGTCGGCTTCACATACCGTGACAATGGACGTAAATCAACAAATGGAGGTTCACGGCACCCATTGGGATCAAATAAAATCACCTCTGTCTTCTTTTCATTAAATCCTAGAAAGTTTAGGGCCATCCAGGACTTAATCTCCTCAAGACAAGACAGAAGTGATTTTACAGAAAAGGCGTCTCCCTTCCTCAGCGGCATATATAGTTGGCTATCATCTGCATAACAATGGAAAGAGATGCCATGCTTTCTAAGGATGGAATCCAGAGGAAGTATGTACAGTGAGAAAAGCAGGGCCCCCAGAATCGAACCCTGTGGAACCCCATATGACAGGGGAGCGGAAGAGGATTCAAAACCAGCAAGGCTAACACACATGGTTCTGTCTGCCAGATAGGACCTGAACCATCCCAGGGCACTGCCGCAGATGCCCACTAACTGCTGTAGCCGAGATAATAAGATATACAAGAAATAGGTGTGACAACCCTATCCGTAAGCAGTCTATTGAGAATCTGCACAGCATAAATTGATTTGATCATGCAACGGCTGATTTCCCGAGCCACAGGCTGAACCAGCAAGTTACGTTTAAAATATCCATATAAGGTTGCATTATTATTATTCCCAACAAATCGGGAATCAAACTGCATGGGCCAATTCCACAGCTGGAACCTAAAGCGGGCTCTTGATGACTTTATTTCAAGACCCGACTCATAAAGCAAAATGGAGGAAGACATAAAAGAACATTCCTCCTGCTTGTAGCGAGAATGTATCTTTCGCCACTGTTATGCCACACATTTGTGCAACCTGTGAATTAGCATGAAACAACATATCTATATTCGGTGTTGCATTGAATCAGAATTTCATAAATACTGCGTGGTCCAACACCCTTTCTGTGTTGTCATTCATCTGTACTAAATGATACTCCAGTGGCAAATGAGATTATGTACCTAGTACAGGACCTTTTACTTGATTGCACCCTCGTGCTTATCATATGCCACCATCATAGTGTATCAACATGGAGTTGAGCATGCAGCTATGCATATTCGCTCAATCACTCTTTAACCCATAAATTGCACGTAGGGTCTATAGATAGTTGATACCAATAACTGAAGAGTTAATAACTCATGCAAATCTCCTCCACCTCCAACAAGAGATGACATTCGCATTTGCCCACCTGAGGCCATTAGCATCATTTTGCAATATAATGACATATTTATTGATCAACTACTGGAGCAATGCTGAATACTGTTTGTCCATCATAATGACTTTAGTAGCTTCAGCTGGTAATAGGAAAGGTGTGTTATCAATGACCTTCATGGCACTTTATAGTTTGACATTCAGCATGCTGTCAGTTCCACCACTTGCACAGCTCATCACATCTATTACATTGCCAATTAGTCTAATGAATAGAAAACTGCTTTATAACAACAAGGCTGTTCCAGGTTTCTATTGACTCCAATATGTTGCCCAGGGCGGAGTCACAGGCCAACTATCCATTTGATAACAACTTACTTTAACTGGATAGGGGAGAACAATTTCTCAAGTAGCCTGACTGAAACAGTGGATTTTAGCCAAATACAGCGTCAAAATATAATCCAGACGACAATACATCACAAGTGTTTTTGAACTCTGAGTAGTCCTTTGAATGATTTATTGACATCATACTTTTAAATTGCCTCATCATAGCAATGCCTTCAAATATCTCAGATGATCATTGTACATGGAAAACCCTATGAAATCAATTTGATCACCCTTCTTTCATAACGAACAGGCCACGCCTGCCATCATTTCGTGTCTGCCCAAAACGGCAACTCTGGCCCTGTTACCGATAATTCACACGTGTCCCAAGGCAACTCTTGCCATAATTCTGACTTGCCTTGAAAGACAATTCCCCACATCTCCGAGCCTGTCTCGAAAGCAAACCTGGCGAAAATACTGGACCTGGCTCAACACACTTCTGGCCAAATTCCAACCTTCTTGGAAGACTAGTAATGTCCAGTTTTACCTGGTTAAAATGCTTCTGGGTAGATGATAATGTCTTAATCATTTGTGTATTGTACAACCAATTGTAAATCTTATCAACTTGTTCGTGGTCACTTACTTGTAGAGTAACTCTGGTCAGTTTTCATGCTGCTACCAGCTTCAGTGAACCGCTTCCTGCCGATGAATCAGTGGGGTGCGTTGTCCCCTAAACTATGAAGCCTTGCTCGTCGTTGGCCTAATTGGTCCAACAGCTTATGCTTTGTCCTTCAGATTTTGCCTGTGGAATAGGTCTTACCTGAATAGAAGATTCGGCAGGTGGCTCTAACGTCCCCTGATAGCGGTGTTCACTGCATTGTGTTGGGATGGCAACCTTGCTGCCAGGAATAGTACCTCTGACACGTGCCCTTCATCCCTTGAGGTATGCTCCATGCTTATACCCTCAGCCTCGGCATCAGATTTACACTGACCTAGCATGTTCTCCTCTTCCATAAGGGAGACATTAAGCAGCCCTACTACAAGGCGCTGCCGGTACGGCCTCTCCAACAGGCCCACCCTTCAGGGTCAGAAATGCCCCGGTAAGCTCACCTCCTCCATGAGGGAGACATTAAGCAGCCCTACTGCAAGGCACTGCTGGAGCAGCCTCTCCAACAGGCCCACCCTTCAGGGTCAGAAATGCCCCGGTAAACTCACCTCTTCCATGAGGGAGACATTGTGCAGCCCATCTACAGGTGGTGCTGCCATACATTTAAGCAGCCATATTACAAGGCGTTGCTGGCGCGGCCTAGAGCAATAGGCCGGCACTGCCATAGACTCAGCATCCCCATTAAGCAGCCCTGTTACAAGACGCTGCTGGCACGGGCTCTCCCATCTGCCCAACACTGCCATAGACTCAGCATCCCCTTTAAGCAGCCCTGCTGCTGGCGCGGACTCTCCCATAGTCCCGCACTGACACAACTCCTGCTGTAAGAGTGTATCTAGCTTGAGCCTCCTCTCAATAGGGCTCCATCCTGGCCAATCTCCACATTTTTCACTTTACCGGAAGGGAACCCTCCCGGCACCAGAGCTGACCACTTTGGTTTTGGATTTACCCCATAACTTGGGGACCTCTGCGGTCTGGGCACCGCATTGCTGGTGGATATCCCCTCCCCCGGGAATCCCAGTGCCCATATATATTACCAGAGGGAAAACCCTGCCGGCACCAGGGTTGACCGTTCCGGTCCGTTTAACCCCTCTCCTGGGGACCGCTGCGGTCTGAGAGCCGCATTTACTACTGGATTCCCCTACCCGGGAACCCCAGCATCTATGTGTATTTATGTGTATTTATTTCAGAGATACACGTGGAAACAGGCCATTCGGCCCACTGCGCTCTGACCAACTACTGATCATTTTGTACACTACCACTATCCTGCATACTAGGGTAAAGTTACAGCGTCCGGAAGCCAATTTTTCCATAAATCTGTGCGCCTTTGGGTGGGGGGGTGGGGGGGGGGGGGGGGGGGGGGGGGGACTGGAGTACTCGGAGGACCCGCAGTCACCGGGAGAATGTTTAGTTTAGTTTAGTATAGTTTTAAACTATAGTTTAGCTAAGTTTAGATTAGTTTATTGTCACGTGTACAGAGGTAGTTGTTTTTTCATTTGTATGAAAGGAGGCGAGAGTGTAAATATTTTTAAATTGTTTAATAGTTTGTTCTGGGAAAATGTTGAATTAATCGTATAGTCCTGATGGAATACGATTCTGCTCCTCAATGTAGTTTAATGGGGTAGTGTCTCTTTGATACATTTTGAGATGGGGCCTCTCCACCTCATTCATCTTTTAGTGTTTGGAAATTTGTTAGATGCTTTCAATGTGGATATTAACTGTTTATTCTTTGTTTTCTTACAAATATTTTAATGAAGGAGGCGGGCAAATGTTTCCTCGTCTCCGTTCTAAATTACTTACTCCTTATTCTTAAAATGTGGCCCCTGGTTCTAGACTCCCCCAATATCGGGAACATGTTTCCTGCCTCTAGTGTGTCCAAGCCCTTAACAATTGTATAATGTTTCAATGAGATACCCTCTCATCCTTCTAAACTCCAGAGTGTACAAGCCCAGCTGCTCCATTCTCTCAGCATATGACAGTCCCGCCATGCCGGGAATTAACCTTGTAAACCTACGCTGCACTCCCTCAATAGCAAGGTCGCACAGACCATCTTCCAACTGAGCCGTGAAACCCTGAGATTCGGGGTAGCCTTGCTGATGGAGAATCAGGCAAATAACATGAAGTGGATAATTGGATATGATGGAGTTTAAAACAATATCCTCTTTCCTGGAAGAATGCGGATCCTAATTTCCATCATTGAATATTGCCACAATTCTTAGTCTTTGTAGATTCTCAAGCAATTCCCTGAATAAATCACAAACTGTCAAAGCGGAGATTTCACTCGGCTGATGTAATCTGTTTGCGGATAATTTCAAAATACCTATTTTGAATTCCGTTGATACTTCACTGTCCCGATGGAAATGGTAAATGGTATAAAATCTCCGGGAATTTCTGCTTCAACATTTCATTCCGCCAGATTGCCTGTAACTCACTGGGACACGTTGCTGGGCAGAGAAAATGGGGGAAATGCTTCGGGAATATTACCGCGTGGAGAAAATATTGTACGTGATCATTGCTGCGGTTGGAGTCCTTGGTAAGTGAGCAGAACAATACAACTTTTATAACTCCGTGTACTGACCGGTGTTGACAATATTCCCATTATGTTGCAAGCTTCCCAGCTGATGCGGCGTGTGTTGTTACCGAACTGAACTCACTGAGGAATGAACTCACTACCGGAACTACTCTGCTGCCGGGTTATACACTGTCCCTGCGTTCCCTCTGAAACCTTCCTCGTCTCCATCAGATGCCGCGTTGCCAGAGCCCTGTTTAAACACGGCCGGGCATGTCTTTTGGTTTTGTCTATTAAACCGACCCCATCAGAGACTGTGAGCAGGGTTAACTGTAGAAAGGACTATTCCGCCTATCGTATAGGGTGGCTGTGGATTACATTCCCCCCCTTTACCCCGCCCGTCGCCTTATATCTTCTCTCCTGACGCAGGTAGAACGGGCACCGTCCGAGCCGTGTTTGACATTGTTAAACTTGCACCAACTCATACTCTCCTGATATTTCGCTGAAACTCGTGCCGACGTTCAGCACTGGAGAACTTGATCAATAATGCTCACTGTCCGTTCCCTTCTCTTTCTGCAGTGAATTTAGTGGCGATTGTCATCCTGTCACGGAGAAAGTGCGGTCTGTCCACATGCACCACACGTTACCTGGTGGCCATGGCAGCGGCCGATCTACTGGTCATAATCACCAAGGTCATTTTGTATCGAATCCGAGTTCATTACTTTTTTTGGAATTTCCTGTCCATCACCCCTGTGTGCAGTGTTATCATTGTACTATCACCTGCAGCAACAGACTGTTCTGTCTGGTTCACCGTCACTTTCACCTTTGATCGGTTTGTCGCCATTTGTTGCGAGAAGCTGAAAACAAAATATTGCACCGGGAAAACTGCGGCTGCGGTTCTCGCAACAGTCGGCGTTGTGTTCTGTCTAAAAAACGTTCCCCACTACTTCACACGGGAACCCTGGAGAATCATCGACAATGTACCGTGGGGCTGTGTCACGACCGACAATGTTTTCACTGATCCCGGTTGGGTGGGATATAACTGGTTTATTACCGTTTTAACTCCGTTCCTCCCATTTGCTGTAATCCTACTGCTCAACGTTCTGACTATCCGGCACATTTTGGTGGCCAGTCGGGTCCGTAAGCGGCTGATAGTTCAGAGCAAGGGAGAGGACCGCTGTGACCCGGAGATGGAGAGCAGGCGGAGGTCTGTGGTTTTACTCTTCACCATCTCTGGCAGCTTCATCCTCCTGTGGCTGACGCAAGTTATAAACGTCGTGTATTATCAGGTCACGGACACTGGATCAAATCGGAATGATTCTGAATGGATTTTTAACAACGTTGGTTTTATGCTGAGTAACCTTAGCTGCTGCACGAACACATTTATTTACGCTATGACCCAGTCCTTGTTCAGGGAGCAGGTGAAGAGCGCGTTGAAATATCCGGTCACCTCAGTGCTTCGGCTCATCAATAAATCCGCGCCCTGAGCGCAACCCAGAGGCGGCCGCAGTCTCTCCGCTCCTGCTGCGGCTCCCGATATTCACCGCCGCATCTTTCCCGTGTTAGTCGCGGACGGATGATCCCACCAATGACCCCGTTCGGGACAACGATATATGCCAAATTTTGACAATCATCCCATCTCTCTCCGAAGTGGGGCCCGGTCTGGTGGTAACTCAGCCCAGGGACCAATCATCACGTGGCCCTCCGCAGTGTCGACCGGTCTAGGTAAACTGCCCTGGGACCAGTTGTCCCATCTCCCTCCGCAGTAGGGACCGGTCTGGGATAAGCTTCACCCTGGGATCAATCGTCCCATTTACCGCCGCGGTTCCAATCTGTCACGTGATGAGTCGGTCTGGTGTACACTTATCCCAGCGACCACTGTCCCATCTCCCTCCGGAGGGTGGTCATCCACTTGTAATCTCCCCCAACGCCGGGCATCATTCAATCCGGGACCCTAAGATTGAGTTCACACATCCGACGCCGACACTTCAGCAGCACCTGTGTCATGTTAGTGTTAGACAATGCGCACCTCTCCCCTTTCCCTCCCGCCACCCCCACCCCATTAACCTGCCGCCTGATGCCAGTGCTTGTGCTGGGTATGTACAATAAATAGTTGCCTGGAGGATCCTAAGCCTGTGACTTTTTTGTAGAAGTAGATGTGGCCTCGGTCTGGCAGCAATTTCGCCAAGGCACATTGTATATCACTCAAAGGTGGCGGAATTAGTGCGAGTGACAGTAGGAAGGGAAGGAGTGAGCGCTATGATGAGGAAGGGGGAGGAGGAAAGGGGTGAGGAAATGGAGTGAGATGGAAATAGGGAGATAACGAAAAAAGAGAGAGGGAGCCGTGTAAAGGGGACGGGAGCAATGCGGAGAGGGGGAAAGGATGAGGGGCGAAAGAGGAATGAGGGGCGTCACAGGAATGTGGAAGATGGCCAGCCGACTCGAGCCAGAGACGGCCGGAAGAGTAATGGAGAGGGGAGGCCAGAGGAGTAGACTATACCTGGGTAAAAGTAGGTGAGAGAGAGGATCAGTTAAGTGGAGAGAAATGGGTTCAGAGGATTGGAGAAAGAGAGGGCCGAGCTGTGGGGAGAGAGGATGGAGGAATGGGTTTGAGTTCGGGGATTTGGAGTGAACACTGAGGGTGAGGATTGGCTATGAACATGGGCCCCACACTTGGTATTTTCTTCCTGAATCGGCAGACCTAATGTCCACATGTGGTCGAGGTCTCCATATGACGAATAAATGCGAAGACCTGATATTCTGCAGGAGGAAACAGAACGCTGGTGTCGAGCAGACACGGGTACACAGATGGCGGTCGGGAGAGAGTGCGGATACGTTCACATTTGGAAGAGAGTCGGTTAATTACGGACAACGGTTCTCAAGGCTTTGTATGCTACCGGTCGCGTCTTACTAACTTGATCGCTTGAGAGTAGAGCGGTGGATATTGTCTACAATTATTTTTATTAAGGCATTTAAGACACGTTTGCCTAGGCACATGAATATGTAGCGATTGGGGGATCTGAATTATGTGCATATATATAAGAGATGGACTTGCCATGATGTCCAGCACAAACACTGTGGGCAGCTGGGTACGTTCCCTGTGTCATACAACGCTGCAACAGGCCATTCGGTGGAGCTTGCCCATGCCGACAAAGGTGCCCCACCTGCACGACTTCTACCTACCCGCTATTAGTCCAAATCTCTCCGCACTCTTCCTATACATGTACCTGTCCAAATGTCTTTTAAATGTTCTCACAGTGTCTGGCACAACGTCCAGCTCTTCTGACCGCTCATTTCACCGTCTGTGTGAAAAAGCTGTCCCTCAGATTCCCGTTAGATCTTTCCCCTTTCGCCTTAAAACAATGTGACCCCCAGAACAAGGGGTTACAGTTTAAGGATCCAGAACAAGGGGTCACAGTTTAAGGATAGGGGGGGGGGGGGAATCTTTTAGGGCCGAGATGAGAAAAACATTTTTCACACAGAGAGTGGTGAATCTGTGGAATTCTCTGCCACAGAAGGTAGTTGAGGACAATTCATTGACTATATTTAAGAGGGAGTTAGATGTGGCCCTTGTGGCTAAAGGGATCAGGGGGTATGGAGAGAAGACAGGTACAGGATACTGAGTTGGATGATCAGCCATGATCATATTGAATGGCGGTGCAGGCTCGAAGGGTCGAATGGCCTACCAATGGCACCCAATTTCTATGTTTCTATGTTTCTATGTAATATCGTTTGGTTCTTGATTGTTCAAATCTAGATAAAGTTGTGCATCTACTCTATGTTTTCCCCTGGTGATTTTATACACCTGTATAAGATCACCCTTCATCCTCCCCCGGTGCCAGGAATACAGTCCTAGCATGGCCAATCTCTCCATTTAGCTCAGGCTCTCAGCTCCTGGCAACATCCCCATCAATCTTATCTGCACCATTTCAAGCTTTGCGACATCTCTCCTACAGTAGGGTCACCAGACCTGAGCACAATACATTGTACCTTGTACTAGCTTAACAACCAGATATTTTCGGGACAGGATAATTTGACAGACGGATATGGAGGAGCCGAGACAGGTGTTGTGAGGGTGTTTTCCACTCCCGACACGTGTACACGGGTAGTGGCGCTGATAGCGTGTCTACACATCTAACACGTCCAGGCAGGGTCGGTTTTTGAGAGGGTGTACACTTTAGAGAGGACAAGGGGTCAATGTCGGAAGGGCCTGTAGACACCACTATTGTGTTCATGGGGGGGGGGGGGGGGGGGGGGGGGGGGGGGTTGATCGGAGGGTATGTAGATGGCAGAATGAAGGCGAGAGAGGGAATGCAGAGAGGAGCGAATAGTTTGAGCCCGTGAAAGAACTTGAATGGATGTAAGCGTGAGTGACACGGGATTAGAAGGATAGTGATAGGAGTGAAAATGACAGAGAGGGTGAACAGAGGGTTGCAGGTAATGGCGGGGAGAGCAAGGTAGTGATAGAGGGTCTTCACAAATAGGGTGGAAGGCATGGAAAAAAGCGATCCAAGAGGAAAGGGGGAAATAAATATCATGAAAATAGACAAATGTGGAATGAAGAAATTGCGAGAACAATGAGTGATAGAGTAAGTGAAGAGTGCAGGACGGGATAGCTGAAGAAAAATACTGGGAAGGAATGAGATAGAGTGAGGGAAAGAGAGAAAGGAGCGGTGAGAGATGGAGGGGTAGAGAAATATGAGAGGATAAAGGGGGAAATTAGAGCATACCAGGAGCTAAAGAGAGGCGGGGAGTAGGGTAAGACGGTGTGGTGAGAAAACCCAAGCTTGGGAGAGGTGGGAGAGTGGGGGAAACCAAGAGGGAGAGAAGATCGAGTGGGAGGGAAGAAAGAGGAGAGATAAATGGAGGATTGGATGGAGAGGAGTGAATGACAGTAGGAAACACATAGGCATAGGATGAGGGATTAGATAGGGAGCGGATATGGAAGCAATCAAGACCATCCAAGAGGTGACTGTGATAGGAATGGAGAAATAGGGAGTGAGGACAGAAACAATGTCGGGAAAGGAAAGATAGAGAAGAATAGCAAGTGTAATGGTGGGTGTGATGTGAAGTGTGATAAATAAGGAGCAGACGGAGAGAGGGGAGACATAAAAACATAGAAACAGCAACATAGGTGCAGGAGTAGGCCTTTGGGCCTTTCGAACCAGCACAGCCATTGCATATGATCATGGCTGATCATCTAAATTCAGTACCACGTCTTGCTTTCTCTCCATGCCCCTTGATTCGTTTACCCTAAGAGCTATAGCTAACTCTCTCTTGAAAACATCCAGTGAATTGGCCTCCACTGCCACAGATTCATAATTCTCTGGTTGAAGAGATTTTTTCCTCATCTATGTCTTAAATGTCGAACCTCTTATTCTTAAACAATGTCCCCCTGTTTCTGGGCATCCCTAACATCGGGAACATATTTCCTGCATCTAAACTGTCAGATATCCTCTCATCCTTCTAAATTCCAGTGAATACAAGCCCAGTTGACCCATTCTCTCATCATATGTGATTTAGGCCATTTGGAAGAATGGGCTGAAAGATGGCAGATGGAGTTTAATGCTGATAAATGTGAGGTGCTACACCTTGGCAGGACAAGTCAAAATAGGACGTACATGGTAAATGGTAGGGAATTGAAGAATGCAGTTGAACAGAGGGATCTGGGAATAACCGTGCATAGTTCCTTGAAGGTGGAATCTCATATAGATAGGGTGGTAAAGAAAGCTTTTGGTATGCTAGCCTTTATAAATCAGAGCATTGAGTATAGAAGCTGGGATGTAATGTTAAAATTGTACAAGGCATTGGTGAGACCAAATCTGGAGTATGGTGTACAATTTTGGTCGCCCAATTATAGGAAGGATGTCAACAAAATAGAGAGAGTACAGAGGAGATTTACTAGAATGTTGCCTGGGTTTCAACAACTAAGTTACAGAGAAAGGTTGAATAAGTTAGGTCTTTATTCTCTGGAGCGCAGAAGGTTAAGGGGGGACTTGATAGAGGTCTTTAAAATGATGAGAGGGATAGACAGAGTTGATGTGGACAAGCTTTTCCCTTTGAGAATAGGGAAGATTCAAACAAGAGGACATGACTTCAGAATTAAGGGACAGAAGTTTAGGGGTAACATGAGGGGGAACTTCTTTACTCAGAGAGTGGTAGCGGTGTGGAATGAGCTTCCAGTGAAAGTGGTGGAGGCAGGTTCGTTGGTATCATTTAAAAATAAATTGGATAGGCATATGGATGAGAAGGGAATGGAGGGTTATGGTATGAGTGCAGGCAGGTGGGACTAAGGGAAAATAATTGTTCGGCACGGACTCGTAGGGCCGAGATGGCCTGTTTCCGTGCTGTAATTGTTATATGGTTATATGTCGGTGGGGCTCAGTCAGGCGAACGAGAACAAACAGAGACAGCAGCAGCGCCGCAGCTTGGCGCCAACCCGGAGCCTGCGCCCATTTTAGTGCGAGCACCTACGGATGTCGAACCGGATGGCAACACCCTGCTGCAGACTTATGCTGCCTCAAATGCCAAATAATGATATGTCGGTCCCGCCATCCCGCGAATTAACCTGGTGAACCTACTCTGAACTACCTCAATAGCAATAATATCTTTCCTCAAATTAAGGGACCCAAATTACACACAACACTCCAGGCGCGGTCTCACCGGGGTCCTGTACAACTGCAGTATGACTTAGGTACACAAAAATGCTGGAGAAACTCAGCGGGTGCAGCAGCATCTATGGAGCGAAGGAAATAGGCGACGTTTCGGGCCGAAACCCTTCTCTTGCAGTATGACTTACTTGCTCTTAAACTGAAATCCTCTCACATGAAGGCCAAAATGCCATTAGTTTTCTTCACTGCCTGCTGTACCCGCATGCTTACTTTCAGTGACTGATGTACAAGCACACCGAGGTCTCATTGCACCTTCCCTTTTCCTAATCTGACACCATTCCGATAATAATCTGCCTTTGCGTTCTTGTCACCAAAGTGGATGACCTCACATTTATCCACATAATGCTGCATCTACCATACATCTGCCAACTCACCCAACCTATTTAAGTCACACGGCAGCCTCATAGCATCCTCATCGCAGCTCACACTGCCACCCAGCTTTGTGTCATACGCAAATTTGATGATAGAAACATAGAAAATAGGTGCAAGAGTAGGCCATTCAGCCCTTCGAGCCTGCACCGCCATTCAATATGATCATGGCTGACCATCCAACTCAGTATCCTGTACCAGTCTTCTCTCCATACCCCCTGATACCTTTAGCCACAAGGGCCACATCTAACTCCCTCTTAAATATAGCCAATGAACTGGCCTCAACTACCTTCTGTGGCAGAGAATTCCAGAGATTCACCACTCTCTGTGAGAAAAATGTTTTTCTCATCTCAGTCCTAAAAGATTTCCCCCTTATCCTTAAACTGTGACCCCTTGTTCTGGACTTCCCCAACATTGGGAACAATCTTTCTATAAGATCCCCCCTCAATCTTCTAAATTCTAGCGAGTACAAGCCGAGTCTATCCAGTCTTTCTTCATATGAAAGTCCTGACATCCCAGGAATCAGTCTGGTGAACCTTCTCTGTACTCCCTCTATGGCAAGAATGTCTTTCCTCAGATTAGGAGACCAAAACTGTACGGAGCAAATAAGTCCTTCCGCACTTGTACATGGCCATAGTGAGTCCGCACCTGGAGTATTGTGTGCAGTTTTGGTCTCCAAATTTGAGGAAGGACATTCTTGCGATTGAAGGAGTGCAGCGTAGGTTTACAAGGTAAATTCCCGAGATATGCTGAGAAAATGGATCGGCTGGGCTTGTATTTAGAGAGAGGATCTTATTGAAACATATACGATTATTAAGGGTTTGGACAGGCTAGAGGCAGGAAACATGTACACGATTTTGGGGGAGTCCAGAACCAGGGTCCACAGTTTAAGAATAAGGCGGAAGCCATTTAGAACGGAAATGAGGAAACACTTTTTCATAGAGAGAGTTGTGAGTCTGTGGAATTCTTTGCCTCAGAGATGGGTTCTCTGGATAATTTCATGAGAGAGCTAGATAAGGCTCTTAAAGTTAACATAGTCAGGGTATATGGGGAGAAGGCAGGAACGGGGTACTGGTTGTGGATGTTCAGCCATGATCACATTGAATGGCGGTGCTGGCTCGCAGCGCCGAATGGCCTACTCCTGCACCTAATGTCTGTTGTCTATTCTCTCTCAATTCAATTTTTCAATTTAAAAACTTTATTGGCATGATAAAAAAACATTGTTATATTGCCAAAGTATAAAACATGACATACATGTTTAAAATGCATAAGTATAAATACAAGTATACAGTGCATGGATAGATATGTCCCTGTACATAAACTCGCAATAGGCCTATAGCCCTTTATTGATTGCTACACGTTCTTGCAACTGTAAGCAGTACAACACAGTAGCAAGTTTAGCAATTCAATATTAATGTCTTAGTGTTAGTTAATGTCAATTAGTGTGTGCGCACATATGTGCATGTTGGTCATTCACCGTCTCTCAGGTTATGGCTTGCTGTTACGTATTGTGCACCAAGATGTGCCGTATTTCCTTCGCCAAGGATTATTCTTAGTTTTGATGTATCATCTAGTTCTTTAAAGTCAGGGGTTGCCACACTGAGTTTGTCAAAGTATGCTTTCCTTATTTTGTCAATTGTTTTGCATTTTAGGAGGAAGTGCACTTCTGTTTCAACCTCATCTGTCAAACAGTGGCCACATATCCTGTTTTCTCTTGGTTGCCAGAATCTCTTCTGTCTTCCTTTTTCAACTGCCAAATAGTGGTCACTTAACCTGTATTTGGTGAGGGTCTGTCTCTGCTTTATGTCTCTAACAATTGAGAGATAGTCTGCCAATTTATAATCTCTTTTTAGGGCACGGTAACATTCTAATCTGTTTTGGCTTTTGGTTTCTTTATCCCAATGTTCCAAATACATTTATTTACATTGTTTGATAATTTGGTTCACTCTAACTGGTGATTGGGGGTCAGTATTGATCTGAGGCCGCTCAGGGTTTAACTGGTTAGGGTTTAACTGAATAGGGGTAGTTAGTCTCAGTACCAACTGACACAGGGAATTCGTTTCTGGGTTCCCCTCTTGTGTTTGAAGGGCTTTAAACTGGAGGGTATCTGGGGGGCTAGATTTAAGGTGATTCCAAAAATTTAGTGCTCTTTTCTGGATATTTATTATCAGTGGGTATCTGCCTAGTTCCGCCCTACATGCGTTTGTTGGTGTTTTCCTTTGGATACGGAGGATGGTCCAACAGAATTCCGCATGCAGGGCCTCCGTTGTATGTTTTTCCCATTTACTATAACTTCACTACCATAAAGCGCAATAGGCTGGATTGTACTGTCAAATATTTTAAGCCGGATTTTAATTGGAATTTAGATGTTGTAGAATCTTCTTTTTATTGCATACAGAGCTCTTCGAGCTTTCTCTTTTAGTACATTCACTGCCATATTGAAGTTCCCTGATGCTGAAACAGTTAGACCAAGGTAAGTATAGCTCATAGTGTGTTCGATAACAGTACCATTGAGAGTAAATTTGTATTTATCTTCCTGACATCTGGGTCTTTTCTGAAAAATCATGATGTTGGTTTTCTTTAGATTTACTGCCAGGGCCCAATTTTGGCAGTACTCATCAAGTAGGTCCAACTGTTGCTGCAGTCCCTGTTCTGTGGGGGACAGCAGCACCAAGTCATCCGCATAAAACAGGGATTTTACCTCTTCGTCCAGAAGACAGAGGCCCGGCACTGTGCTCTGGTCCAACTTTACTGCCAAATCGTTGATATACACATTAAACAGTGTCGGGCTCAGATTGCAGCCTTGCCGGACGCCTCTTCTTGGACGAAGAGATCAGTGCGTTTGTCCCCAATTTTAACGCCACATTTATTATTAAGATACATTGATTTGATAGAGTCATATACCTTTCCTCCTATACCATAGCCAAGGAGTTTGTAATAGACCCCTTCATGCCAAATAGAGTCAAATGCTTTCTCAAAGTCAAAAAACAGGCAAATATTTTCCCATTTTTCGCTTGGTGTACATGTTTTTCAATGAGAGTGTGGAGGGTATAAATGTGGTCAGTGGTACGGTGTTTTGGGAGGAAGCCGATTTGGTTTTTACTGAGAATGTTGTGTTTCTTAAGGAAATCCTGCATTCTGTTATTTATGATACTGCAGAATAACTTCCCTAGGCAGCTACTGACACAGATGCCACGATAATTATTTGGGTCTAATTTGTTTCCACTTTTATATAGGGTGAAATAAGCCCTTGACACCAAATATCAGGGAAATAACCTGAACGTAGTATGATGTTGAACAGCCTAAGCACCGTGTCCTGCATCTCCGGAGTGCTGTACATGAGCATTTCATTTTTGATGCTGTCTGGACCACAGGCTTTCTTTGAGTGGAGAGATTTTATTTTTATGGTCAGTTCTTCCAAAGTAATTCGGGAATCAAGAGGGTTTCGAGACCACTTGTTCCAGGGGAAATACGACGGCCGATTCGTGTTTTAGCAAACATTCCATTTGCAAACAGCACATATATAAATTCCTTCTTGTTCATCTCTTCTTTAAAGTCATAAACCCACTGGATTGTTTCCGAAACTGGTTATGTCATGCTTGTTAAAAGGAAATATTTGTTCCGTACAAACCTGCTTCTCCGGTATTACAGATCATGTCAGATCGCTTGTCGCTCGCTCTCTCCCTGTCTCTCTCCCCCCCTCCCCGTCTCTCTCTCTCCCCCCCCCCCCTCTCTCTTTCTCTCCCCCCCCCCTCTCTCTCTCTCCCCCTTCTCTCTCTCTTTCTCTCTCTTTTTCTACTCCTCCCTCCATCTATCATCTCCCTCCCCCTATCTCTCCGTCTCTGTCCCTCGCTCTCTCCTATCTCTCTACCCCCTCTCTTTTTCTCTCTCCCATCTCTCTCTCTCTCTCTCTCTCTCTCTCCCCTCCCCCCACCTCTCTCTCCTTTTCTCTCTCTGTCTCTCCCTATCTATGTCTCTCTCTCTCCCCCTCCCTCTCAAATGGACATCAGTTAGAAGGCACCAAAGCTGCCCCACTCCGGCATATTCCTTTCGCGACTACATGTGCCGGGGAAGCTACGGCGGCCAATTCGAGCCTCAGCAAACATTATACTTGGAAACAGCACATGTGTTCATTCCTTCTTGCGCGTTATAAGCCGTTACCGGGTCGTTACCGAAACCGGTTCTGTCATGCTGGATAAATGGAATATTTGTTCAGTTGCAGCTGCTTTTTCTTGTTTTACAGGTCAGGAGTCGTTTCGCTTGTCATGAGGGAAGATGCCTTCAATGTTCTGCAGCCAATACACTCAATAACCCGAGTTAAGGGATCGTGGGCGGCTGTGGGATCGCCTCTATTGTAAATACCTTTCAGCCCCCATTAATATTTTACTTGAATGGACCAAGCATAATATTCAGATTCACTGCCTCACTCTGTATCGCACACTCTCTCTCCCTCTTTCGCACTCCCCTTTCTCTCTCCCACCTTCTCCCTCAGCTTTCTTTCTCTCTTCTCTCCCCCTCTCTCTCTCTCTCTCTCTGCCCCCTCCCTCTCTCTCTCTCTCCCACCTCTCTCTCTATGTATCTATCTTTCCCTATCTCCCTCCCTCAAAATTCGGATTCACTGTCTCTCTCTCCATCACACACATTCTCTCTCTTTCTCTCCCCCTCCTTCCCTCGTTCTCCCTCCCTCTCTATCTCTCCTCCTGCCCGCTCACTATCTCTCTCCCTCTGCCTATCTCTCACTTCCCCCTGTATCTCTCTCTCCTCTCTTTCCCACTCTCTCTCTCTCTTTCTCCCTCCATCTAATCTATCTCCCTCCCACTCTCTCTACCTCTCTCCTTTTCCCCCCCCCCCCCCCTCTTTTACTCCCTCGTCCCCAATGCTCCCGCTCTCATTTTTTTCGTATCGCTCTCATTTGCAGATGGCACAAAGCTGGGTGGCAGTGTGAACTGTGAAGATGATGCTATGAGAATGCAGGGTGACATGGACAGGTTGGGTGAGTGGGCAGATGCATGGCAGATGCAGTTTAATGTGGTTAAATGTGAGGTTATTCACTTTGGTGGGAAAAACAGGAAGGCAGATTATTATCTAAATGGTGTCAAGTTTGGAAAAGGGGAACTACAAATGAATCTGGTGGTCATTGTTCATCAGTCAATGAAAGTAAGCATGCAGGTACAGCAGGCAGTGAAGAAAGTGAATGGCATGTTGGCCTTCATAGCAAGAGGAATTTAGTGTAGAAGCAAATAAGTCCTCCTGCGCTTGTACAGGGCCATAGTGAGACCGCACCTGGAGTATTGTGTGCAGTTTTGGTCTCCAAATTTGAGGAAGGACATTCTTGCTATTGAAGGAGTGCAACGTAGGTTCACAAGGTTAATTCCCAAGATGGCGGGATTGTCATATGCTGAGAGAATTGAGCAGCTGGGCTTGTATTTAGAAGGATGAGAGAGGATCTTATTGAAACATATAAGATTATTAAGGGTTTGGACAAGCTAGAGGCTGGAAACATGTACCCGATTTTGGGGGAGTCCAGAACCAGGGTCCACAGTTTAAGAATAAGGCGGAAGCCATTTAGAACGGAGACGAGGAAACACTTTTTCACACAGAGAGTTGTGAGTCTGTGGAATTCTTTGCCTCAGGTTCTCTGGATAATTTCAGGAGAGAGCTAGATAGGGCTCTTAAAGTTAACATAGTCACGGGATATGGGGAGAAGGCAGGAACGGGGTACTGGTTGTGGATGATCGGCCATGATCACATTGAATGGCGGTGCTGGCACCCAGCGCAGAATGGCCTACTCCTGCATCTAATGTCTGTTCTATCTCTCTCTCTCTCTCTCTCTCAATTTAATCTTCAATTTTCAATAAAAAAACTTTATTGGCATGATAAATTACATCGTTATATTGTGTTCTCTCTCTCTCTCTCCCCCCCCCCCTCTCTCTCTCTCCCCACCCCCCGCCTATCGAGACCACTTGTTGCAGGAAAAATACGATGGCCAATTTGTGTTTCAGCAAACATTCCATTTGCAAACAGCACATATATAAATTCGTTCTTGTTGGTGTCTTCTTTAGTCATAAGCTCACTTCATTGCTTCACCGGTTCTGTCATGCTTGTTCAAAAGAAATATTTGTTCCATCCAAACATGCTTCTCCGGTATTACAGATCATGTCACATCGCTTGTCACAAAGTTTTCTACCATTAGGCTCAATGACTCGAGTTAAAGGGGATCCCCTCTGTTATAGGTTTCAGTCACAATAGTAAGATTAAACGAGAACTTACCAGTTTGAAGTTTGATCTTTATTTTATGAGGAGTTACGTCAAGGGACTACGTGAAGAAGGCCATCCAGGCGCACGCGCGTCAAACTTCAAAGCAGCGGTGTGAAATCACAGATGATATACTCCAAAGCATAATAGTAAGCTACGTGATACAAACTTAACTTACCATTGATCTTATTAGGGTGGGAGCGGAGGGCACGTAGTCCCTCGACGTAACTCCTCATAAAATAAAGATCAAACTTCAAACTGGTAAGTTCTCGTTTAATCTTACTATTTTACTTCGGAATCACGTGAGTGACTACGTGAAGATTTTAAAGCTTCTGTGATTTCAGGCCGTAGATTCAATTCCGGCGTATCACTGCATTTTGCTTGACTCTATGAGTGAAAAACAGTCAATAACATGCAAACCATCATTTCCTTGTGATAATACTTGTGCAACATCCTTTCATTTTCCCAACTTGCGGCCGCAAAGATATGGTCTATTGGAACGTCCAAATCCTTGGCCGCCAATGTTGCCGCCGCCCTGGTGGAATGAGATTTAAATTCGTCAGTATCAATTCCTGCATCCAATAGAACCTTCTTCAGCCATCTTGAAATTGTTTGTGTTGTCACTTTTTTGTGTGGCTTTTTATGGCTGATGAATAATCCAGATTCTACACCTCTAAGATGTTTGGTATTCTCAATGCAGTATTTTAAATATGTAACTACACAAAGTCTTTGATCTGGAGGATATGCTGAAAATCAATTTACACCCCGAGACTCCTGGTCTGCTCTGTTTTAGCAGGTCATAGACATAGAATGTAATTTCCTCTGTTTTCATTCCCATTCTGTCTATCCTTAACTTGTGTAATGTTTGTACTCTTTAAGCTGATACTAAAGCCATTAACATGACTACTTTCATCGTAAATTTGTCTAACAACAAATTTGAGATGGGATCACAATCCCTAAGTAGTGATAGTACATCCCTCATATTCCAGATTTCCGTATATCTCAGTCTGGGAGGTTTAGCATTAATGATGCCCTTCATGTATCTACAAATCAAAGGGTGTGATCCTAGAACTTGATGTTCCGATGGTCTCGATAAGTATGCCGACAAAGCATTCCTTGCTGTGTTGATCGCACTACAGCTTAAATTATCATCAAAATTGACAAATTTCTATAACATCTGAAGCGTCTGCAGTGTGGTAAGAAATATTTTGTGTTGAAGAAACTGTTCCCATTTCTTAATGTAAGAAATGTACTGCTTCTAGGCACTTTTTAGAATCTGCAAATCAATACGATCATGTAAGGATGAAATTCACCAGTTACAGGGTGCACAAGGAGGTTTTCTTGTCTAAAGACATCCATAATGGGTTCAGTCACCATTTTTAACCCTAATGGATACCATGTTTGTGTGGGCCCATCTGGAACCACCAACAATCCTGAAGCATAATCTTGTTTGATCTTCTGTAGACACCTATTGATGAGACAAAAGGGAGGAAATGCATACAAAACATTCCACCCCAATTTAACGTAAACTCATCCACAATTTTGTGGAAAATGTCACGATTTAACATCCATTCTTTATTGTCATTGAAATTTCTTGATCTAATATCTGCAATTATGTTGAATTTACCTGGTAGGTAAATTGCAGAAAACCAAATGTCTTTCTCAATGCACCAGTGCCAAATCATGTTTGCCAATCTGTCACATGCTTCTGACTTGATTCCACCCATGTGATTGACATATGCCACTGCCATAGTGTTGTCAATCTGAACCTGTACATGCAAATTTTGTACCTTTCGGCAAAGGGCTTTCAACCCATGCAATACACTTAGTAATTCCAGATAATTAATGCCATGTGTCTCGAGCAAAGATTCTTCCTCTGCATTCTATCTACCTCCACAGCTTGAGATGGCATCCGCAGCTCCCCATCCCAGTGCACTTCCAACTGTTTGTAAAATGGTAGCTGGTGATTCAATCAGAATTTTCCTGTAAGAGCAATCCACATTTTTAATCCACTATTTTATATCCTCAATTGCTGTGTTAGGTAGTTGCATAGGTCTATCGAAATGTCCAGCATGTTTTTTCAATGCTGCAATCTTTGATCTCTGCAGCTGCTGATAATGCAGTGGTCCAAGCTGGAAATGAAGTAATTAACTTGCCCAGTAGACTTGCTACTTGCCTGATTGATGGTTGTTTGCCTGCAATTAGCTCCTTACAACCCTCAATCAATTGCAGCTATTTGTCCTTGGGTAAACTCACTATCATGTGGCCTGAGTTAATAGTGAACCCCAAGTAATCAATTATTTTGTTAGGTGTCAATCTGGATTTCTCTGGGTGAATCACAAATCCCATTTTTTTTTTTTAATATATATATTTTTTGAAATGTAAGTTTTACTTGCCATGGCTTCAGTATCTCCCACAATTAAAATGTCATCCAAATAAGCCATTATCAAATGGCCTTGAGCTCTTAACAATGCTAAGATTGGTTTCAGCAGTTTTGTAAACAATCTGGGAGCTGAAATTAACCATTAGGCAATGCTTTGAATTGCCACTATTGACTCATCCAGCCAATTTCAAATATCTGCAATATTTAACATGCACGGCCACAGAGTAATATGCATCTTGGAGATCTATGCTTGCCATATAGCATTCTGTTGAAATTAATTGCAAAGCATTAGTAAAAGTCTCCATTTTGAAATGTTTATACTGTAGAAAAGGGTTAAGACTTGTGAGGTCCAAAATGATCCTACTACCCCCATCCTTTTTTGGTCTAGAGAAAATACTAGATATAAACTGATGGTTTTGATAAGTTGTTTTCTCTATTACCCCTTTTTTACTCAAAATCTCAATTTCTATTTGAATTATTCTAATCTCTTCTTTAGAGAAAGAATGTATTCCTTTTGGAGTATGTTGAGTAGGGGGATTTTCATTCTGGTAAAATTCAAATCTAAACCCCATTACACTGCACAGTATATATGCATCAGATGTTATTAGCTTCCATTCTTTTTTAAATAATTGTAACCTACCCCCAATTTGTAAGTAGGACACATCTGATATGTTTCTTTCAGAACCAGAACCACCTACCTCAGGGTTTACTGGTGTCACTTTCCGTACCTTGCCCCTTGTGGAAATACCATGTCCTCCACGTCCTGGGGTTGTATGCCCATATCTTGTATGCCCATATCTTGTATGCAAGTACGAGCGACTTGTTCCTTCACCAGTTCCCCTTCGGTATGGATATTGCCTTCTAGCTGTGCTGCCAAACATCGGTGGCTTCATCATCCCGATGGTTATTGATTCTTCATTGAGAAGCTTCAGTTTTTTGGCAAGCACCACTCCAAAGAGTAAGTGTGGCAATTATATATTAGATGGTTTACAAAACCCTGCAAACTTAGGATGTATGTTAGGTCTTATCACAGATTTACTCCAAAATGTGCATTACACATCATTCCCATCACATCCTGTTGTGACGTTGTCACATTTCCTTCTTCCAGATCTCTGGAAAATGCCGTAATGCTTGACCCCATTAATTTTAATACCCGCTGTAATCTCATTTCTTGAGACCTTACTGCAGTGCCCATATAATTCCACACTTCTTTGTTAATAGCTGGAACTCCTAACCGAGCACAGTTCTGCGGGATTTTATATTTGTTCTCAATTTCATCCATCGTTGGTCTTCCAACTGATGGGAAAGCAGGTAATTTATACTCTCTGCTATCTCCTCTGATAGAGGTTTTCCCTTGTTTCTGGGACTAGAGAACTTTTGGGCCAGCCCTGGAACATTTCTTTTTTTGCATTGGGCTCTGGTCCTCAACTGATTCGTTATCAGAGTATTCTGGATATTCCTCCTCATAATGGGTTTCACCTGGATTTTCATATCAGGTATTACATGCGATGGCTCTATGATAGGCCTACACTTTTTTGTCCCTCTTTGGGGTACATCAAGCTCTTCCATTGAGCTGTATATTGGCAGCCCACTTTTGGGTGCTGCTCCATATTCTGGGTCTCCTGTAGACCAACGTCTGTATTATCTTTCAGACATTTCTGGTGCTGCCCCCGTGTCAGGCCAGCCCTTTTTTCCTCTTTGAGGTACATCGAGCTCTTGCATTGAGCTGTATATTGGCAGCCCACTTTTGGGTGCTGCTCCATATTCTGGGTCTCCTGTAGACCAACGCCTGTATTGTCTTTCAGACATTTCTGGTGCTGCCTCCGTGTCAGGTCAGCCCATATATTCATCTTTATCATCAGGCATTTCAGTCGCTGGCTCAAATCTGGGCCAACGTTTCCCAGAACCTCTTCTGGGTGTTCCATGCGGTTGCTCTTTAAGCCCGCATTTTTTATACTCCTTCTGGAGTTTGTTTTACCCATGAGGAATTCCAGTTTATAAATTCAATAGTTCAGACTCCTCCCAGTTTTCCAGGCCTATTATTTCTTTATGGCCTTGCTCCCTGTGGGAGTTTCAACGGGACTTTTCCCCCCCGTGTAAAATAGTTATTTCTTTACAATCGACTTTTTAGTCGGGCGCCCGCTACTCTCAGACACTTTGTCTTATTGAGTGCTTACTGCGGTGCGCTTACTATTCTTCCTCCCACCTTTCTCCATACATAAGACTTGCCTGTGTCTCTGCACGCAGTCTCCACGGAGAAAAGCAGCCTGAAATGAAAGTAAAATACTTACGTTCAGGTTTTCTTTCACTCATCGCTTGGAGGTTCCGTCCTCCTCCTGGATGACTGATTATATGCATGAGAAGGTAGAGTCCTGTGCGGTGTGCAACAGTTTGGCACCACACCAACGAAAGCAGCCACTTCTCTCACACCCGGTTACTGACCTCCCATGGTCCACTGACATTTTTGATTGGGATGGCAAACAATACCTGGTCTCAGTGGATTCGTACTCCGCATGGTTTGAAATTGATATACTGCTTAGCCCCACCTCCGCAGCGGTTGTCCAGAAGCTGAGACGCCACTTCTCTGTCCACAGGGCTCCCTATCAACTACTTTCCGACAACAACGACAGTCATTATACCAGCCAGTACTTCAAAGACTTTGCTACACGCTGGAACTTTCGCAGTATCACCACTAGCCCCGAATACCCACAATTAAATGGGCAGGCTGAACGTGCTGACAGGAATGCCAAACCAGTGATGGAAGGATCCCACAGAGTAGGTATGTTACAATACTTACCTTCAGCGGCGCTGCAATTCTGCCACTGGCCGTGTGCACGATTTTGGCGCGTTTGAGGGGGGGGGCCGGGGTTAAAACAAGGTTTTTTTCCGACCTGGTCCTGAACTATATTTTGTTGGAGTGCAAGATGTTGCTAAAGAATCGTTCCGACAGCCGTTCTGTGTGTTTTTAAAAAAAATTCACCCGACAAGTTAATTGCTGGAATTATTTTAAAATCAGCTTCTGAAGCCGTCAATGCCGACAACGGGGCCGGATTTTATGTAGGGGTCAGGTAAAAAAAGTAGTTTATTTTTATGTATAAAAGTGTTTCTTAAGATAACCATATAACCATATAACAATTACAGCACGGAAACAGGCCATCTCGACCCTTCTAGTCCGTGCCGAACACGTATTCTCCCCTAGTCCCATATACCTGCACTCAGACCATAACCCTCCATTCCTTTCCCGTCCATATAACTATCCAATTTATTTTTAAATGATAAAAACGAACCTGCCTCTACCACCTTCACTGGAAGCTCATTCCACACAGCCACCACTCTCTGAGTAAAGAAGTTCCCCCTCATGTTACCCCTAAACTTCTGTCCCTTAATTCTCAAGTCATGTCCCCTTGTTTGAATCTTCCCTACTCTCAGTGGGAAAAGCTTATCCACGTCAACTCTGTCTATCCCTCTCATCATTTTAAAGACCTCGATCAAGTCCCCCCTTAACCTTCTGCACTCCAAAGAATAAAGCCCTAACTTGTTCAACCTCTCTCTGTAACTTAGTTGCTGAAACCCAGGCAACATTCTAGTAAATCTCCTCTGTACTCTCTCTATTTTGTTGACATCCTTCCTATAATTAGGCGACCAAAATTGTACCCCATACTCCAGAATTGGCCTCACCAATGCCTTGTACAATTTTAACATTACATCCCAACTTCTATACTCAATGCTCTGATTTATAAAGGCCAGCACACCAAAAGCTTTCTTTACCACCCTATCTACATGAGATTCCACTTTCAGGGAACTGTGCACAGTTATTCCCAGATCCCTCTGTTCACCTGCATTCTTCAATTCCCTACCATTTACCATGTACGTCCTATTTTGATTTGTCCTGCAAAGATGTAGCACCTCACACTTATCAGCATTAAACTCCATCTGCCATCTTTCAGTCCACTCTTCCAACTGGCATAAATCTCTCTGTAGACTTTGAAAATCTACTTCATTATCCACAACCCCACCTATCTTAGTATCATCTGCATACTTATTAATCCAATTTACCACACCATCATCCAGATCATTGATGTACATGACAAACAACAGTGGACCCAACACAGATCCCTGTGGCACCCCACTAGTCACTGGCCTCCAACCTGGCAAACAACCATCCACCATTACTCTCTGGCATCTCCCATTCAGCCACTGTTGAATCCATCTTTCTACTCCACCATTAATACCCAACCATTGAACCTTCTTAACCAACCTTCCATGAGGAACCTTGTCAAAGGCCTTACTGAAGTCCATATATACAACATCCACTGCTTTACCCTCATCAATTTCCCGAGTAACCTCTTCAAAAAATTCAAGAAGATTAGTCAAACATGACCTTCCAGGCACAAATCCATGTTGACTGTTCCTAATCAGACCCTGTTTATCCAGATGCTTATATATATTATCTCTAAGTATCCTTTCCATTAATTTGCCCACCACTGACGTCAAACTAATAGGTCTATAATTGCTAGGTTTACTCTTAGACCCCTTTTTAAACAATGGAACAACATGCGCAGTACGCCAATCCTCCGGCACTATTCCCGTTTCTAATGACATTTGAAATATTTCTGTCATAGCCCCTGCTATTTCCACACTAACTTCCCTCAATGTCCTAGGGAATATCCTGTCCGGACCTGGAGACTTATCCACTTTTATATTTCTCAAAAGCGTCAGTACTTCCTCTTCTTTGAATCTCATAGTTTCCATAGCTACCCTACTTGTTTCCCTTACCTCACATAATTCAATATCCTTCTCCTTGGTGATTACCGAAGAAAATAAATTGTTCAATATCTCCCCCATCTCTTTTGGCTCTGCAGATAGCTGTCCACTCTGACTCTCTAATGGACCAATTTTATCCCTCGTTATCCTTTTGCTATTAATATAGCTGTAGAAACCCTTTGGGTTTACTTTCACCTTACTTGCCAAAGCAACCTCATATCTTTTAGCTTTTCTAATTTCTTTCTTAAGATTCTTTTTACATTCTTTATACTCCTCAAGCACCTCATTTACTCCATGCTGCCTATAATTATTGTAGATCTCCCTCTTTTTCTGAACCAAGTGTCCAATTTCCCTTGAAAACCATGGCTCTTTCCAATTTTTACTATTTCCTTTCAACCGAACAGGGACATAAAGATTCTGTACTCTTAAAATTTCACCTTTAAATGTACTCCATTTCTCTTCCACATCTTTCCCATAAAACAAAATGTCCCAATTTACTCCTTTTAAATCCTTTCGCATCTCCTCAAAGTTAGCCTTTCTCCAATCAAAAATCTCAACCCTAGGTCCAGTTCTGACCCTCTCCATAGTTATATTGAAACTAATGGTATTGTGATCACTGGTCCCGAACTGTTCCCCAACGCATACCTCTGCCACCTGACCCGTCTCATTTCCTAACAGGAGGTCCAGCACCGCCCCTTCTCTAGTAGGTACTTCTATGTATTGCTGCAAAAAACTATCCTGCACACATTTTACAAACTCCAACCCATCCAGCCCATTTACAGAATGTGTTTCCCAGTCTATGTGTGGAAAATTGAAATCTCCCACAGTCACTACCTTGTGCTTACTACTAATATCTGCAATCTCCTTACATATTTGCTCTTCCAATTCTCGCTCCCCATTTGGCGGTCTATAATACACCCCTAAAAGTGTTGCTACCCCTTTCCCATTTCTCAGTTCCACCCAAATAGCCTCCCTAGACGAGCCCTCCAATCTATCCTGCCAAAGCACTGCTGTAATATCTTCCCTGGCAAGCAATGCAACACCTCCACCTCTTGCCCCTCCAATTCTATCACACCTGAAGTAACGAAATCCTGGAATATTTAGTTTCCAATCACAGCCCTCCTGCAACCATGTTTCACTGATCGCCACAACATCATACTTCCAGGTGTCAATCCAGGCTCTAAGTTCATCCACCTTTCTTACAATGCTCCTAGCATTAAAATATACACATTTAAGAAAACCACCCTCTCTTATTCTCTGTTTATTGTCTTTTTCTTCTCTCTCCCCTACATTTTGGGTCAGAGTGCTACCATTCTCTGCCTCCTGCCTCACACACTGACTGCTAGCTTTCCCAATTTGAGTCCCTCCCCCCAACCATACTAGTTTAAAGTCTCCCCAGTAGCCTTTGCAAATCTCCCCACCAGGATATTGGTCCTCCTCGAGTTCAAGTGCAACCCGTCCTTTCTGTACAGGTCGCACCTTCCCCAAAAGAGGTCCCAATGATCCAGAAACTTGAATCCATACCCACTGCAACAGTCCCTCATCCACTCATTTATCCTCCACCTCGCTCCATTCCTACTCTCACTGTCGCGTGGCACAGGCAGTAATCCTGAGATTGTTACCTTTGCAGTCCTTCTCCTTAACTCTCTACCTAACTCCCTAAATTCTTCTTTCTGGACCTCTTCTCCTTTTTTACCTATGTTGTTGGTACCTATATGTACCACAACTTCAGGCTCCTCTCCCTCCCATTTCAGGATTTCTTGATGTATTTAATTCACATTTTAAGTTGTGAAACGGTGATTTCCCCCCCCCCCCCCGAAGAACCAGCAATGTATTTGCTGCCGATATGGTGTACTAAATTCACTGCAACCTCAACGTTCCAAATGGTCCCGTTCCAGAAAATCCCACTCGCAAGCTGATTTAAATGGCCATTAATTTACAGGTATTTAACATTAAATTCCTTCCATTTGGCCTATAAACCCATGACAATGAGATTTTAAAATTATGAATGCTTCAATCTATAATAACTGAAAATTTATTTCAGTTCTCTTAAATTTTTAAGAAGTTATGGGCTTTAAAATGTTCTCTATCACAGCTTTTGTGTTAAGTCAATGAAAAAGCAATAGGGAACAAGATGCCAATTTCCAAGTATGAAAATGGCCATAACTTTTAGTTGTCAAATTAAACTTCTTTTTATGCTTTATCTGATGGGATAAATTAAAGATTTGATTTTTTAAATCTCAAAATTTTGTAAGGCAAGGCAAGGCAACTTTATTTATATAGCACATTTCATACACGAGGCAGACTCAAAGTGCTTCACATAAAAACATGTCATATAATAAAATGAAATAATAAAATGAAATAAAATAGAAGAATTAAAATAAAATAAAAGCAGTTAAAAATGCATTATAAAAAGTGCAAAAGTTAAAAGTGCAATGTAGTTAAGATTTAGCTGAAAGCTAAAGTAAACATAAAAGTTTTCAGTCTTGTTTTAAAAGTGGTCAAAGTTGAGGCAAGTCTTAAATCTTCAGGAAGTTTATTCCAGCTATTTGTTGCATAGTAACTTAATCCTGCTTTCCCATGTTTTGTATTTACTATGGGAATCACTAACAGATTGGTCTCAGAAGATCTTAGCGGTCTCGAAGGCTTATATAGTGGAAGCATGTCAGTGATATACTTTGGCCCTAAACCATGTAGTGATTTATAGGTGAGCAGCAAGGTTTTGAAATCAATTATCTGACATACAGGGAGCCAATGTAAGGATTTAAGAATTGGTGTAATGTGTTCAAATGTTTTGGTCTTTGTTAGAACTCTAGCAACAGCGTTCTGAACAAGCTGGAGCTGCCTGACAGTTTTTTTCGGAAGACCTGCAAGCAGACCGTTACAGTAATCTAGCCTACTAGTAATAAAGGCATGTACAAGTTTTTCTAAGTCTTGAGCTGACATGAGTCCTCTTAATCTTGCTACGTTTTTGAGGTGATAGTAGGCCGATTTTGTTACTGATTTGATGTGACTGTCGAAATGTAAATCTGAATCCATAATGACCCCGAGATTTCTGGCTTTGTTAGAAGTTTTCAGGGACAGAGAGTGAAGGTGTTGGGTTACTTTAAGCCTTTCTTTTTTAGCACCAAAAACAATTATCTCCGTTTTGTCCTTATTTAGTTGGAGGAAATTTTGGCACATCCAGTCTTTGACTTGCTCAATGCACTGGCACAGCAGATCTATGGGGCAATAGTCATTTGGTGATAGCGCTACATAGATTTGAGTGTCATCGGCATAGCAGTGGTGGTCAATATTATTATTTCGCATGATTTGCTCTAGTGGGAGCATGTAGATGTTGAATAAAGAGGGCCCTAAGATCGAACCTTGCGGGACTCCACATGTCACGCTGGTTGGTTCTGATACAAAGTCGCCAATGGAAACAAAATAGTTCCTATCTTGTTGATATGACCTGAACCAACTTAATACTGTGCCTGAAAGCCCCACCCATTTTTCCAACCTGTCCAAAAGTATTGAGTGATCAACAGTGTCGAATGCAGCACTGAGGTCCAATAGCATTAATATTGAAACTTTGCCAGAGTCTGTGTTAAGACGGATGTCGTTTACAACTTTAATAAGGGCGGTCTCGGTGCTATGAAGAGGTCGAAATCCTGACTGGAAGTTGTCGTAGCAGCCAGTTGAAGCCAGGAAGTGATTAAGTTGCTGGAGGACAACTTTCTCAATGATTTTACTTATGAAAGATAGGTTTGATATTGGTCTATAGTTGTTAATAATAGAGGCATCTAGGCTCCGCTTTTTTAAAAGGGGTTTAATAACTGCAGTTTTCAAGGCTTTTGGGAAATTGCCTGATTGAAGAGAGCTGTTAACTATTTGCAGCATGTCTATTGCTAATTAGTCAAAAACATTCTTAAAGAAGTTGGTAGGTAAAGCATCAAGGCAGCAGGTGGATGGCCTTAGTTGTGTCACTGTTTCCACAAGAGTTTTAGAGTCTATGACATTAAAGCATGTCATCATTGCCACGTTACTTTTGCCTAAACAGGGTGGTGATCCAACATTTTTGTTTGAAGCGGTGATATTGATGGCACGTCTGATGCCTTCAATTTTATCAGTATAAAAGAATGCAAACTCATTGCATTTCTGCGTGGAATGGAGTTCAGGTGGTATTTGTGTTGGGGGGTTGGTCAGTCTGTCAACAGTTGCAAATAGGGTTTTTGCCTTATTAGTGTTGTTGTTAATGATATTGGAGAAAAATGTTTCTCTAGCACTTTTTAAGTCTAAATTGTAGACACGGAGGCTCTCTTTATAGATGTCATGGTGAATATGAAGTTTTGTTTTCCGCCAGATGCGTTCAGCTTTCCGGCATTCTCTTTTCTGGGCTGTTACAAAAGCAGCTTTTCTCCAGGGTGCCTTTTGCTTACCAGAAATCGTTTTAACCGTAACAGGTGCAATGACATCTATAACTTTCACAATTTTGGAATTAAAGTTATCTACAAGATCATCAGCAGAACATGGGTTTAGAGGTGGTAACAAGGAGATGGCATTTTTAAAGAGTACATTAGAATGTTCGTTTATATACCGTTTTTTGACAGTATTTGATGTGTATGTCGGGAATAAAAGATATATTAAAGAGAACACAGAAGTGGTCAGACAATGAAGGATCAGTCATGAAAATATCAGAAACATTGAGACCCTTTGTGATAATCAAGTCCAGGGTGTGCCCCTTACAATGAGTAGCCTCTTTCACATGTTGAGACAGTTCAAATGTGTCTAAAATAGTAAAACATTCTTTTGCACCCTTGTCATTCAAATCATCAGTATGAAAATTAAAATCACCAGTTATAACTAGACAGTCAAAGTCAGTGGAGATGCTAGACAATAATTCTGTAAAGTCATCGAAAAAATGTGCATAATATTTAGGTGGCCTGTAAATAATTAATAGGAGAACTCTGGGGGAACATTTCAATACAGCACAAAGGTATTCGAATGACGGAAAATCACCAAGTGACATCTGTTTCCCCTGAAATACATTTTTAAATATAGCAGCAACCCCTCCACCTCTTTTTCCAGATCTCCATACAACAAAAAAGTTATAGTTGGGAGGAGCTGTCTCGATCAGAATGGTTGCACTGTTATTTTGTTCTAGCTATGTTTTAGTTAAAAACATAAAATCCAGTTTAGAGGTGGTAATAATATCGTTGACTAAAAATGATTTGTTATTAAGAGACCTAACAGTAAGCAGACCCATCCTGATGGTATTATTGATAGGCTTTATGGTTGGTTTTGGTTTGGAGGGAATAGGTATTAGATTTGTTAGGTTAGCAGTGTGTCTAAGTTTCCCTTTGTTTACTCTCTTAGTAGTCACAACAGGAATGCAGAAGGTGCCATAGTTTGATGTAGGCGACCTTGGGTTCAGCTGATTATGCGGTACTTCCTTCGTTGTAACATTGCTACACAGAGCAGGATCGGATATTTTCCTAGACTGAGCAACATCTCCCGTGACAACGTATCTGGCTGCTACAAATGTGAGAAGTGCATCCAGGTAGAGCTCCTGAAGGACCGTGTTGGGGAACTGGAGAAGCAAGTGGATGACCTCAGTTTCGTCCGAGAAACTGAGTTGTTCCTCGACAAGTCCTACAGTAATATTGTTGCATCTAAGGTACTGGAAGAGAGAAGGTGGGTGACGGTGAGAAATGGACGGAAACATGGAATGCAAAGGTCCCTGGGTGTTGTACCTCTTGAGAGCAGGTTCACCCACTTAGAAGCTGTCGGGACAGAAGACGTTAACACACTGAGCGGCGGATTAGCTTGCGAAGCAAAAAGTGCTGCTGAGCCAAAACCAAAGAGGCCGACGTCAGGCAACGCCGTGGTAGTTGGAGACTCCATTGTGAGAGGTACGGACAGGGGTTTCTGCGGCAATAGACGGGATTCGAGGATGGTGTGCTGCCTCCCTGGTGCCAGGATCCAGGATATCATGGACAGAGTGCAGAAAATCCTCAAGGGCGAAGGTGAACAGCCGGAAGTGGTAGTGCATGTCGGCACAAATGATGTCGGCAAGAAGAGGATGAATATTCTGCAGCGTGACTTTAGACAGCTCGGAAAAATGCTGAAAAGCAGGACCTCCAGGGTTGTTATCTCCGGTTTGCTTCCTGTTCCTCGTGCTGGCGAGAGCAGGAACAGGGAGATACAGGACCTGAATGTGTAGCTGGGGATCTGGTGCAGGGGGCAGGGATTTAGATTCTTAGACCACTGGGATCTGTTTTGGAGGGGGAACAGTACAGTTAGAGGGGGGGGGGGGGGGGGGGTGGGGGGGGGGGGGGGGGGGGGGGGGGATGTCAAATGGCACAGTCAAGAATGGAGTTAAAGGGAAAGAGAGTAAAGGGATGGTTAATGACCCCCAGAATTAACGGGAAAGGAAGCTCACAAAGGGATAGGAGAGTATGGCCACGTGTAATAGGGATCGATGTGAAAGGTGAGATGCGTAAGGAATTGAAAGTATTGTATATGAATGCGCAAAGTATAAGAAGTAAAGTAGACGAGCTTGATGCTCAGTTAGAGGTTGGTAGATATGACATTGTGGGGATTACTGAGACGTGGCTGCAGGAGGATCGGGCCTGGGAACTTAATATTCAGGGTTATACATCCTATAGAAAGGACAGGCAGGTGGGCAGAGGAGGGGGGTGGAGGTAGCTCTGCTGGTGAGGGATGGAATTCAGTCCCTTGTGAAGGAAGACATAGGGACTGACGAGGTAGAGTCACTGTGGATTGAGTTGAGGAATTGCAAAGGCAAGAAGACACTAATTGGTGTTATCTACAGACCCCCAAATAGTAGCCCAGATGTAGGGCGTAAGTTGCAGCAGGAGTTAAAACTGGCATGTAACAAAGGTAATGCCACTGTGGTGATGGGGGATTTCAATATGCAGGTAGACTGGAAATATCAGGTTGGTTCAGGACTCCAAGAAAGAGAGTTTGTAGCGTGCCTCTGAGATGGATTCTTAGAGCAGCTTGTAATGCAGCCGACCAGAGAAAAGGCAATTCTGGATTTAGTGTTGTCCAATGAACCAGATATGATAAGAGAACTCGAGGTAAAGGAACCGCTTGTAGGTAGTGATCATAATATGATTAGTTTTAATCTGCAATTTGAGAAGGAGAACGTTAAATCGGAAGTGTCAGTGATGCAGTTGAATAAAGGGGACTATGAAGGCATGAGAGGGGAGCTGGCCAAGGTAGACTGGAAAGGGATCCTAGCAGGAATGACGGTGGAACAGCAATGGCAGGAATTTCTGGGCATAATCCGGAAGACGCAGGATCATTTCATTCCAAAAGGGAAGAAAGATTCTAAGGGGAGTAGGAGGCAACCATGGCTGACAAGAGAAGTTAGGGATAGAATAAAACTAAAAGAAAAGGTGTATAACACAGCAAAGAGTAGCCGGAAGCCAGAGGATTGGGAAACTTTCATAGGACACAGAAGGAAAGAAAACAGGCAATACGGGCTGAAAAGGTGAAGTTCGAGGGGAAGCTGGTCAGGAATATAAAGAAGGACAGTAAACGTTTCTTTAGATATGTTAGGTGAAAAAGGATAGCAAAGTCAAATGTGGGTCCCTTGAAGGGTGAAATTATTATGGGCAACAAGGAAATGGCAGAAGAGTTGAATAGGTACTTCGGATCTGTCTTCACTAAGGAAGACACAAACAATTTCCCAGATGTACTGGAGGACAGAGGATCTAAGGGGGTAGAGGAACTGAAATAAATTTTAATTAGGCGAGAAATAGTATTGGGTAGGCTAATGGGACTGAAGGATGATAAATCCCCTGGGCCTGATGGTCTGTATCCCAGGGTCCTCAGGGAGGTGGCTCCAGAAATAGTGGATGCATTGGTGATCATTTTCCAATGTTCAATAGATTCAGGATCAGTTCCTGTGGATTTTCAGGAAAGGAGTAGAGAGAAAACGGGGAATTACAGACCAGTTAGCCTGACTTCAATGGCGGGAAAGATGCTGGAGTCAATTATTAAAGAGGTAATAATGGGGCATTTGGATAGCAGTAAAAGGATTAGTCCAAGTCAACATGGATTTATGAAAGGGATATCATGCTTGACTAATCTTCTGACATTTTTTGAGGATGTGACAATGGATGAAGGGGTGCCAGTGGATGTAGTGTATCTAGTCTTTCAGAAAGCCTTTGATAAGGTCCCGCACGGGAGACTGGTGACTAATATTAGAGCACATGGTATTGGGGGTAGGGTGTTGACATGGATAGAAAATTGGTTGGCAGACCGGAAGCAAAGAGTAGGAGTGAACGGGCCCTTTTCAGAATGGCAGGCAGTGGCGAGTGGAGTGCCGCAAGGCTCGGTGTTGGGGCCACAACTGTTTACCATATATATTAATGATTTGGAAGAGGGAATTAGGAGCAACACTTGCAAGTTTGCAGATGACACAAAGCTGGGTGGCAGTGTGAACTGTGAAGAGGATGTTAGCAGGTTGCAGGGTGACCTGGACAGGTTGAGTGAGTGGGCAGATGCGTGGCAGATGCAGTATAAAATAGATAAATGTGAGGTTATCCACTTTGGTGGCAAAAACAAGGGGGCAGATTATTATCTCAATGGGGTTAGGTTGGGCAAGGGGGAGGTGCAGCGAGACCTGGGCGTCCTTGTACACCGGTCACTGAAAGTTGGCTTACAGGTACAGCATGCAGTGAAGAAAGCTAATGGAATGTTGGCCTTCATAACAAGAGGATTTCAGTATAGGAGTAGAGAGGTTCTTCTGCAGTTGTATAGGGCTCTGGTGAGACCACATCTGGAGTATTGTGTACAGTTTTGGTCTCCTAATTTGAGGAAGGACATCCTTGTGATTGAGGCAGTGCAGCGTAGGTTCACGAGATTGATCCCTGGAATGGCGGGACTGTCATATGAGGAAAGATTGAAAAGACTGGGCTTGTATTCACTGGAGTTTAGAAAGATGAGGGGGATCTTATAGAATATAAAATTATAAAAGGACTGGACAAGTTAGATGCAGGAAAAATGGTCCCAATGTTGGGCGAGTTCAGAACCAGGAGCCACAGTCTTAGAATAAAGGGGAGGTCATTTAAGACTGAGGCGAAAAAAAACCTTTTCTCCCAGAGAGTTGTGAATTTATGGAATTCCCTGCCACAGAGGGCAGTGGAGGCCAAGTCACTGGATGGATTTAGGAGAGAGTTAGATAGAGCTCTAGGGGCTAGTGGAGTCAAGGGATATGGGGAGAAGGCAGGCACGGGTTATTGATAGGGGACGATCAGCCATGATCACAATGAATGGCGGTGGTGGCTCGAAGGGCCGAATGGCCTCCTCCTGCACCTATTTTCTATGTTTCTATGAATAGAGGCCCAGTGCTGTCAAACGCTCATCATATGTTAACCCACTCATTCCTGAAATCATTTTAATAGTCGAAGGGAGACATTGTGGGCCGAAGAGCCTGTTCCCGTGCAGTTCCCCGTCATGTAGCCTGCGTGATCTCCGCTGACGCTTCCGTAAAAATATCAATAGTTGAGAAAACAGGCTGAGCGACATCGCTTCTGAGGGAGGGAGGATGGAAGAGAGTTTTGTCAAAGAAGCAAATGCTGGTGCTTTGATCTTGTTGTGAGAATAATTTTGCGTTGTGTCTGTTCAGATCACCAGGGGGAGCTGCAGCGAGCATGGAATTGGGTGGATGTCGTGAAGGTACAGCATGAACTTTATATTTTTAAGCATTATAGACAATAGACAATAGGTGCAGGAGGAGGCCATTCGCCCTTCGAGCCAGAACCGCCATTCAATGTGATCATGGTTGATCATCCCCAATCAGTACCCCGTTCCTGCCTTCTCCCCATATCCCCTGACTCCGCTATCTTTAAGAGCCCTATCTAGCTCTCTATTGAAAGCATCCAGAGAACTGGCATCCACAGAGGCAGAGAATTCCACACTCACAACTCTCTGTGAGAAAAAGTGTTTCCTCGTCTCCGTTCTAAATGGCTTACTCCTTATTCTTAAACTGTGGCCCCTGGTTCATTATACTGTGACTGTTTTCACATGTGATCATAGAATTAGGTGGAAGCCTTCAACTAAAAGATGTACTAAATGTTACTCCCTTCATCCCTGCATCTGTCCACTGTGGATGACTTGATTGTAATTGTGTATAGTCTTTTTGTTGAAAGGTTGGCACGCAACAAATAAACTTTACACTGCACCTCCGTGAACGAGGCGATAACACTAAACAAATGTACAGAATTTTTTTAATGTTGGGGTGGCACAGTGGCGCAACAGGTAGAGCCACTGCCACGCAGCACCAGAGACCCACGTTCGATCCTGACCTTGGGTGCTGTCTTCGTGGAGTTTGCACGTTCTCCCTGTCACCACGCGCATGTCTTCCATATAACCATATAACAATTACAGCACGAAAACAGGCCATCTCGACCCTTCTAGTCCGTGCCGAACACGTATTCTCCCCTATTCCCATATACCTGCGCTCAGACCATAACCCTCCATTCCTTTCCCGTCCATATAACTATCCAATTTATTTTTAAATGATAAAAATGAACCTGCCTCCACCACTTCCACAGGAAGCTCATTCCACAGCCACAACTCTCTGAGTAAAGAAGTTCCCCCTCATGTTACCCCTAAACTTCTGTCCCTTAATTCTGAAGTCGTGTCCTCTTGTTTGAATCTTCCCTATTCTCAGTGGGAAAAGCTTATCCACGTCAACTCTGTCTATCCCTCTCATCATTTTAAAGACCTCTATCAAGTCCCCCCTTAACCTTCTGCGCTCCAAAGAATAAAGCCCTAACTTGTTCAACCTTTCTCTGTAACTTAGTTGCTGAAACCCAGGCAACATTCTCGTAAATCTCCTCTGTACTCTCTATTTTGTTGACGTCCTTCCTATAATTAGGCGACCAAAATTGTACACCATACTCCAGAATTGGCCTCACCAATGCCTTGTACAATTTTAACATTACATCCCAACTTCTATACTCAATGCTCTGATTTATAAAGGCCAGCACACCAAAAGCTTTCTTTACCACCCTATCTACATGAGATCTCCGGGTGCTTAGGTTTCCGGAAACATGTTTCCGGAAACAGGAAACATGTTCCCGATGTTGGGGGAGTCCAGAACCAGGGGCCACAGTTTAAGAACAAGGGGTAAGCCATTTCGAACTTCTGAATGGGAGTGCAGCGTAGGTTTACAAGGTTAATTCCCGGGATGGCGGGACTGTAATATGCTGAGAGAATGGAGCAGCTGGGCTTGTACACTCTGGAGTTTAGAAGGATGAGAGGATATCTTATTGAAACATATAAGATTGTTAAGGGCTTGGACACACTAGAGGCAGGAAACATGTTCCCGATGTTGGGGGAGTCCAGAACCAGGGGCCACAGTTTAAGAATAAGGGGTAAGTCATTTAGAACGGAGGTGAGGAAACACTTTTTCACCCAGAAAGTGGTGAGTCTGTGGAATTCTCTGCCTCAGAGGGCAGTGGAGACCGGTTCTCGGGATACTTTCAAGAGAGAGCTAGATAGGGCTCTTAAAGATAGCGGAGTCAGGGGATATGGGGAGAAGGCAGGAATGGGGTACTGATTGGGGATGATCAGCCATGATCACATTGAATGGTGGTGCTGACTCGAAGGGCCGAATGGCCTACTCCTGCACCTATTGTCTATTGTCTATTGTCTCCCACAGCCTAAAGACGTACGGGTTTGTATTTTAATTGCCCTCTGTCAATTGCCCCCCAGTTTGTGGGGAGTGGGGGAGAAATGGGATGACATAGAACTAGTGCGAACGGGCGATCAATGGTTGGCTTGGACAAGATGGGCCGAAGGGCCTGTTTCCATGCTGTATCTCTAAACTAAACTAAACATCATGAATAATAAAAGAAATATTCTTGCACTAAAATGGCAAACTTTCAGAATTGCAAATGAATTTCAAACATTCCAATGACTAATACACCTTTCCACCTTCCCTCAAATAAAACCTTTTGATGCTGGATGGATGACTTTATTCCTGGATATTCAGCATGTAAGTGTATATTTGTTTTAAGTTATTACCCATCGAAGAGTGGATTGTCTAAATGTGGAGCAGAGGGATCTCGGAATCCAGGTATAAAGTTCCTTGAAAGTGGCAGTCGAGATGGATAGTTGTTTAAGAAGGAACTGCAGATGCTGGAAAATTAAAGGGAGCCAAATGCTGGAGAAACTCAGCGGGTGAGGCAGCATCTAAGAATCGAAGGAAATAGGCAACATTTAGGGTCGAGACCCTTCTTCAGACTGAAGTCGTTGCCTATTTCCTTCGCTCCATAGATGTTGCCTCACCTTCTGAGTTTCTCCAGCATTTCTGTCCACACCCGAGATGGATAGGGTGGTCAAAAAGGCTTTCGGCACATTGGCCTTCATCAGTCAGACGATTGAGCATAGAAGATTGACACAAAATGCTGCAGTAACTCAGTGGGACAGGCAGCATCTCTGGTGTGAAGGAATAGGTGATGTTTCAGGTCGACACCGTTCTTTAAACTCTGAAGAAGGGTCTCGACCTGAAACGTCACCCATTTCTTTTCTCCAGAGATGCTGCCTGACCCGCTGTTTTACTCCAGCATTTGATGTCTATCTTTGGTTTAAACCAGTGTCCGCAGCTGCTTCCTACTCTATGGAGTATAGACGTTGGGAGGTCATGTTGCAGTCAAATAAGAGGCCACATTTAAAGTATTGTGTTCAGTTCTGGGCATCATGTTATAGGAAAGGTGTCAAGCTGGAAAGGGTGCAGAACAGATTTATGAGTATGTGCATGGGGGGAATAAAAAAGAATGATGTTGCCAGGACTCCAGGGCATGAGCTGTAGGGAGAGGTTGGTCAAGCTGGGACTATATTTCTTGGAGGCAGGAGGATGAGGAGTGATGTTATGGAGGTGTATAAGATCATGAGAGGAATAGATCGGGTAAACTCGCAGAGTCTCTTGCCCAGAAAGTGGAAATCAAGAACCAGAGGACATGGGTTTATGGTGGGGGGGGGGATTTAATAGGAACTGAGGGGTACATTTGTTTACACAAAGGGTGGTGGATGTATGGAACGAGCTGCTCGAGAAGCTAGTTGAAGTCGGTACTATCGCAACGTTTAAGAAACATTTAGACAGGTACATGGAAAGGCTGAGTTTGGAGAGATATGGACAGGCAAGTGGGACTAGTGTACAATGCAGGCAGTGGGACTAGTGTTGATGGGACATGGTGGCCGGCGTGGACAAGGTCGGCCAAAGGGCTTGTTCCCATGCTGTATGATTCTGTCTATGAATCCTAATCCAGGGAATCCTACAATGAAAGGACAGCAGTGGGTCAGCTGGTCGAGGTGCTGCCTGTGTGGAGTTTGCATGTTCTTCCCGGGACAGCGCAGTGCTCTGGTTTCCTTCTACATCCCAGAGACCTGCAGGAGGAGGAATACAGGAACTTGACCAGTGCCTTTTGTGCCTGGAGTGAAGAGAACTGTCTCACCCTGAACACAACAAAGACTAAAGAGATGGTGGTTAACTTTGGCAGGTCCAAGCTCCCCCTTCAGCCGGTCAACGCTGAAGGGGCTGACATTGAGGTGGTGCAGACATATAAATACCTTGGAGTGCACCTTGACAACAAACTGGACTGGTCTGTCAACTCTGACTCCCTCTACAAAAAAGGCCAGAGCAGACTCTTTTTCCTCAGAAGGCTCAAATCCTTCAATGTGTGTAAGGATATGCTGCACATGTTTTACAACACAGTGGTTGCAAGCGTTATTTTCTACGCTGTTGTCTGCTGGGGCAACAGCATTAGTGCAAAAAACAATAGGAAGCTGGTCAAACTGGTTAACCGAGCTAGCTCAGTGCTGGAGGGGAGAGTAGGCTCTGGGATGGAGGTGCTTGAGAGGCGTATGAGGCACAAGGTGCAGGTCATCCTGAAAAACCCCGGGCATCCCCTCCATATAATTCTGGAGAGTCAAAAGAGCACTCGGAACAACAACCGGCTCCTCTCCCTGCCCTGTAGAACGGAGCGGTTCAGGAGATCCTTCACCCCTGCAGCCATTAGATTTTATAATTCAGACCGCTGGGCTGTAGGGGGATGCATTTTGCAATTATTAATTTTTAACTGTTAATTATTGGTCTTTTTAAGTATTTATTGCTCTCAGGTAGTGTCCACATTGTATTCTATGTATTTTCTGTCTGCGTTCGTTTTGAATCTGTGTGTTTGTTGGTTGGGGGCTTCTGGACATCTGAATTTCCCTGAGGGGATCAATAAAGTATTTATTATTATTATTATTATTGTAGGTAAATTGACCTCAGTAAATTGCCCCTGGTGTGCAAGGAGTGGGTGAGAAAGTGGGATAATGTAGAACTAGTCTAAATGGGTAATCAATGATCGGCGTGGGCTGAAGGGCCTTTCCATTCTGTATCTTTCAGTCAATAAATCAATAGCACCCTTGTCCCAGTTACTTTGGCCATTTTCTCAACTTTTATTTCACGTTACTGCACTACCTTGTCAAGAGTGATTTAGAGCCATTTCTAATTTGGAAAATTAAAAATAAGACATTGTAGGGTTTTTTTTAACTGAATGTCTAAACGTTTTAATGTTCAGGATTAAAAACGTTCAATCTGGAAAATTTCTGAAATATAGTTGGCAAGTCTCTAAAGGACACAAAGTGCTGGAGTAACTCAGCGGGTCAGGCAGCATCTCTGGAGAACATGGATAGGTGACGTTTGCGGGCTCTATACTTGTTAATTATTTTAAAGCAAATTGAGTATTTTTGCTTTAGAAATCTGAATTACATAGAGCAATGTTTAGTTCTAGTTCCCAGATACAATGTGGAAATGGACACTTTGGCCCAAAGAGCTCTTCTATAATCTTTGCTTTGGCCCACTGAGTCTGCGCTGACCAGCGATCCCCACACGCTAACGCTATCCTACACACACTAGGGACAAGTTACAATTTTACCAAGACAATTAACCTACATACCTGAACGTCTTTGGAGTGTGGGAGGAAACCAAAGATCTCGGAGAAAACCCACGGGGAGAACGAGCTAACTCCGGACAGACAAACACCCAGAGTCGGAATCGAACCTGGTTCTCTGGTGCTGCACCACCTTGCCGCCCCACTGCTATTCCAATGACAATTCTTCCCCCACCCCCATGAGGATTGTGTCATAGACACCAACATTTACCTCCACGTAACTCGTGCTTCCTTTTGTTCTTGTTAACCTGTTGAAGATTTTAAAGCAAGCTGGGCATTATCGCTTCAGGAATTTGTATTACATAGCGCCTTGTCTTTAAACTAGGAATCATTCTCAGATATTCCTTTGCGGCAGCACCCAGGGTATGCCACGGGCAGAGCGAACCCTCGGCTCTGGAGGGAGGAGTTGTGTGTCTCGGTGTGTGAGTCGCAGGTCACGGGGTTGACCCTCAGGGGTATTTAAGGTCGGGCAACGCCCGTGCCCAAGGATCTTTGCCCGTGCCCATTTGAGGAGTAGGGAGCAGCACTGTACTAGAATAAATACGTCTCGTTCACACAACTTGTGTTCCGACTGATTCTTGGCTGGACTCCTGCAAGTCCCGCTACACCTTGTTCAAGAAGGAACTGCAGATGCTGGAAGATCGAAGGTACACAAAATTGCTGGAGAAACTCGGGCCGAAACGTCGCCTATTTCCTTCGCTCCATAGATGCTGCTGCACCCGCTGAGTTTCTCCAGCAATTTTGTGTACCCGCTACACCTTAATCTTTTCTCATTTGCATTTGTCCGCAGTTGAGCAAAACCGGCTGCAAGGACGAGGAGTGACCCGAGTTTATGGATTCGCATGAACTTGTAGATGATCAGATTGTTATTGCGCTGCAGTGCGTCTGTTTCCTGTGTTTCTGTGCAGCATCTCTATGGTAAAATAACAGCGCCTTTTGATATGAACTTATTGTTTCTTTTAACTCCTGCAAGCCAGCTGCACATTGACACGGTATTACAGTGCACAGATCTCAATCAATCTGTCTATTTAAAAATCAAATTAAAAAAAACCCAATAGCTGCCGACTTGGCCGCACAGTAACGGTTTGCTGGAGGGCATAAAATACTTAGTGAAGTTTATCTCAGTTTTTAACTATTGTTCACTGAGCCAACATTTTCCCAAACAGCATGGTAACAATAGTGAACCATCTACAATTATGCTGTTCTGTAAGTTTAATGAAGACAGCATCATGTATGGACTCTTCACAATTATCACTGAGGAAAATAAGCCAGGAACATTCCCGTTTCTGGAAATCTTCACGATTTTAATAAAGCTTTAAATATTTTTTACTCAGGTAGATTCCTTTATTATTGCTCTGGGAACATTGGTGATTGGAGTTCAGACCTTTAATATGAAACGTATAATGATTAATATGAAACATATAAGATTGTTAAGAGTTTGGACACGCTAGAGGCAGGAAACATGTTCCCGATGTTGGGGGAGTCCAGAACCAGGGGCCACAGTTTAAGAATAAGGAGTAAGCCATTTAGAATGGAGACGAGGAAACACTTTTTCTCACAGAGAGTTGTGAGTCTGTGGAATTCTCTGCCTCAGAGGGCAGTAGAGGCAGGTTCTCTGGATGCTTTCAAGAGAGAGTTAGATAGGGCTCTTAACAATAGCGGAGTAACTGGATTGAAGAAAAACTGGAATAACTCGGATTGAAGAAGGTTGCCGACCCAAAACGTCACATATCCATGTTCTCCAGAGATGCTGCCTGACCCGCTGAGTTACTCCAGCACTTGGTCTTCTATGCTGGCTTCCTTTGCCAATTCTCCTTGCTTCCCGCTCCCCCTTAGTCGCAACAGACACAGAGTCCCCCTCGTCCTTGCCTTCCACCCCATCAACCGTCACATTCAACACATAATCCTACGTAATCTCCGCCTCCTCCAACGGGATCCCACCACCAGTCTGAAGAAGGGTTTCGGCCCGAAACGTCGCCCATTTCCTTCGCTCCATAGATGCTGCTGCACCCGCTGAGTTTCCCCAGCAATTTTGTGTACCAAAGATCTTATAGCAGTCGGGTTGGGTCAGGTAGGCTCAGGTTACTAAAATGGGCGTGGAAAAATGCCCATGATCCCCTCCATAGCGTACTACACGTCAGCCCATTGCATTTCGCAGGAGTAGCCTATCTTGCTCCGCTATAGGATCTTTGCCCACCACTAGCCACATTTTCCCACCCCCCCCCTTTAACCTCCTCCCTCGACTGTCCAGGGACCCCAACAGTCCTTTCAGATTAGGCAGAGGTTCACTTGCACCTCATCCAACCTCGTCTACTGTTTCCATTGTTCAAGATGTGGACTCTTATACATCGGAGAGACCAAACGCAGACTGGGCGATCGTTTCGTGGAACACCTTCGCTCAGCCCGCCTGAACCAACCTGTTCTCCCGGTTGTTAAACACTGTAATTCTCCTTCCCATTCCTGCACAGACATTTCTGTCCTCAGTCTCCTCCATTGTCAGAGTGAGGCTAAACGCTAATTGGAGGAACAGCATCTCACATTTCGCTTGGGCAGCTTACAGCCCAGTGGTATGAATATTGATTTCTCTCACTTCAGGTAGTCCCGGCATTCCTCCTCTCTCTCTCTATCCCTCCCCCACCCAAGTCGCACCAGCTTCTCATTTTCACCCTACAAACAGTTTACATGTTTCCTTTATCATCGGTACTTTTTTGCATATCTTTCATTCATTGTTCTTTATCTCTCCACATCACCGTCTATTTCTCTCGATTTCCCTTATCCCTAACCAGTCTGAAGAAGGGTCTCGACCCGAAACGTCACCCATTCCTCCTCTCCAGAGATGCTGCCTGTCCCGCTGAGTTACTCTGGCTTTTCGTGTCTATCGTAGGCTTTTTTTTAATGTTGCTTTTCCACCAGATGGCACCATAGATTACTCAAATCTTGTGTCAAAAGATAATAGGTGCAGGAGGAGGCCATTCGGCGGTTCAAGCCAGCACCGCCATTCACAGTGATCATGGCTGACCATCCACAATGAATGAATCAGGACATTCATACCGTCATGCTGTGTGGAAACAGGCCCATCCGCCCAACTTGCATCAGAACAAGCCCTTCGGCCCACAATGTCCGTGCTGAATACAATACCAGGTTAAACCAATCTCTGCCTGCGCCCGAGTCATATCCCTCCATTCCCCTGCATGTCCACGTGATTATGTAAAAGCCTCTTAAATGCCACTATTGTATCTGTCTCCTCCACCACCCCTCCACTAAGGTCAGCCATCGTCCTCCGCCAGTTCCACCGTTGAGGTCTTGGTTGGATTGCTCTGTGTCAGAGATCTCCCCCTCGACCTTACCGCCGTGGGTGGCCCTACCAGGAGCATCGCTCCAGATGGCATCGCTCTCAGGTCCACCACCTTCTTCGCTGTCGTGTGCTGGTGTTGCAGAGCGAAGGTTGCGGACGCCAACAGGATTAACAAGCTCATCAGGAAGGCTGGCTCCGTCCTGGGGGGGAGGGACGGAGGTTGGTCTTGGGATTCGTGGGAGGTTGGTCTTGGAGGGTCAAGAACTTCAAACTCCTGGGCGTGCATATTTCCGAAGATCTTTCCTGATCCCAGAACACTGATGCAATTATAAGGTAAGCACATCAGTGCCTCTACTTCCTGAGAAGATTACGGAGAGTCAGTATGTCAGAGAGGATTCTCTTGAACTTCTACAGGTGCACAGTAGAGAGCATGCTGACTGGTTGCATCGTGGCCTGGTTCGGCAACTTGAACGTCAGGGTGCGGAAAAGACTGCAAAAAGTTGCCCAGTCCATTTCACCATTGCCATCGGGATGAAGGTACAGGAGCCTGAAAACCATAACGTCCAGGTTCTTCCCTGCAGCCATCAGGCTATTTAACACTACAACCTCATATGCCAGGAACAAAGCTTTAGAGAGTACAGAGGAGATTTACTAGAATGTTGCCTGGGTTTCAGCAACTAAGTTACAGAGAAAGGTTGAACAAGTTAGGGCTTTATTCTTTGGAGCGCAGAAGGTTAAGGGGGGACTTGATAGAGGTTTTTTAAATGATGAGAGGGATAGACAGAGTTGACGTGGAAAAGCTTTTCCCACTGAGAGTAGGGAAGATTCAAACAAGGGGACATGACTTGAGAATTAAGGGACTGAAGTTTAGGGGTAACATGAGGGAGAACTTCTTTACTCAGAGAGTGGTAGCTGTGTGGAATGAGCTTCCAGTGAAGGTGGTGGAGGCAGGTTCGTTTTTATCATTTAAAAATAAATTGGATAGTTATATGGATGGGAAAGGAATGGAGGGTTATGGTCTGAGCGCAGGTATATGGGACTAGGGGAGATTATGTGTTCGGCACAGACTAGAAGGGTCGAGATGGCCTGTTTCCGTGCTGTAATTGTTATATGGTTATATAAGCTCTGAACTACAATAGACTATTATTAATATTGTTGCACAGTTTTGTTTGTTTTTAAGTGTAGTGTGTGTGTGTGTGTGTATGGGTATGTTGTGAGTATGTATATATGCACACTGAGCTTTTTCTTTTCTCTTGTTTGTCATATCATACTATGTTTGCATATTCTGTAACAAGTATCATTATTCTATCTGGGACAGAATAAGGGATAGGCCATTTGGAACGGAGATGAGGAAACACTTCTTCACACTGAGAGTTGTGAGTCTGTGGAATTCTCTGCCTCTGAGGGCAGGTGGAGGTCGGTTCTTTGGATACTTTCAAGTGAGAGCTAGATAGAGCTCTTAAAGATAGCGGAGTCAGGGGATATGGGGAGAAGGCTGGAACGGGGTACTGATTGTGGATGATCAGCCATGATCACATTGAATGGCGGTGCTGGCTCAATGGGCCGAATGGCCTACTCCTGCACCTATTGTCTATTGAGGAACAAAGCTTTAAAACAGAAGTGGGAGTGGGATAAAGCCTGGCAAGTGACAGGTGGGTACAGGTGAGGGGTGGTTGGCGGATGGGTGGAGTAGGTGGCAAAGGTTAGAAGTAAGAAGGATACAAAAGAGTGTCAGATAAGGAAAGAAGAGGGGGGAGGGATGTGGGGGGGGGGGGGGGGAGGGAGGAGAGGGTAATGAGGATAATCGGTGAAACCTGAAATTGTTTTTTGTGATCATTTTTTAACAATGTCCATGAGAGCCAAATGCAAAAGACTAGGGCGGCACGGTGGTGCAATGGTAGAGTTGCTGCCTCACAGCGCCAGGGACCCGTGGGTTCGATCCTGACTACGGGTGCTGTCTGTACGGAGTTTGTACGCTCTCCCCGTGACCCTCGTGGGTTTTCTCCAGGTGCTCCGGTTTCCTCCCGCACTCCAAAGACTTGCAGCTTTGCAGGTTAATTGGCTTCTGTAAATTGTTCCTAGTGTTTAGGACAGAAGTAGTGTACAGTGATCGCTGGGCTTGTACACTCTGGAGTTTAGAAGGATGAGAGGGCATCTTATTGATACATGTAAGATTGTTAAGGGCTTGGACACGCTAGAGACAGGAAACATGTTCCCGGTGTTGGGGGAGTCCAGAACCAGGGGCCACAGTTTAAGAATAAGGAGTAAGCCATTTAGAACAGAGACGAGGAAACACTTTTTCTCACAGAGAGTTGTGAGTCTGGAATTTTCTGCCTCAGAGGGCGGTGGAGGCCGGTTCTCTGGATACTTTCAAGAGAGAACTAGATAGGGCTCTTAAAGATAGCGGAGTCAGGGGATATGGGGAGAAGGCAGGAATGGGGTACTGATTGGGGATGATCAGCCATGATCACATTGAATGGCGGTGCTGGCTCAAAGGGCCGAATGGCCTACTCCTGCACCTATTGTCTATTGTCTATTGCCACAGATACCATGTAATCCCGTGCTACCTGCCCCATGGATAGTCGGCAACTAAACCCGTCTCCCCCACCTGGTTTGCCAGGTGAGGAGGGGGCTGTGGACCTCCAGCAGGACCAAAAACAAGACCTGTCAGATGAGCTCCTAGCGAGCCAACGACCATCCACACTTCAGTAGAAGTTGCAATCACTGTCATACACGGCATTGTAAGGAATGATGATAAAGCACACACACACCAAAATCCTATACTTCCAGCGGCGGAAGTCGGCAGCAACTGGAGGAGAGAGAGATGTGTGGTGCGTCCGTCATCGTTCCTGTCGGAAACCAGCGCCACTGCATCACTAATGATTTCAATGATGACGAATGAATCACTGAGGTGTTATAATATATGTATTATAATCCATTTATTATAGTCGGGGATAATAAGATAGTGAAAAGCTTTTGTTTATGTGTTATCCAGTCAAATCATAGTATAGACTTAAAAGCCATACTATGGACTTTATCTTGCAATATTCACATTATTCCCTTTATCATCTATTCATGTATTGTCTTTCTGCTGACTGGTTAGCACACAACAAAAGCTTTTCATTGTACCTCGTGACAATAAACTAAACTCAACTTTACATTAGACTAGAGATACAATGCAGAAACAGGCCCTTTGGCCCACCAAGTCTACGCCGACCAATCCCCGTACACTAGCACCAGCCTACACACAATATGTGGACAATTTTGTAATTTTAGACTACAAACCTGTACATCTTTGGAGTGTGGGAGGAAACCGGAGCACCCGGAGAAAACCCACATGGTCACAGGAAAATTGTGCAAACTCCACACAGATAGGCAGCATCCGCAGTCAGGATGGAACCCGGGTCTCTGTGTGTCCAAGCCCTTAACAATCTTATAGGTTTCATAAGTGATAGGAGCAGAATTAGGCCATTCGGCCCATCAAGTCTACTCCATCATTCAATCATGGCTGATCTATCTCTTCCTCCTAACCTCATTCTCCTGCCTTCTCCCCATAACCCCTGACACCCTTATTAATCAAAAATCTATCTCTGCCTTAAAAATATTGATGATTTGGCTTCCACTGTGGCACTGTCGTCTGTGGCAATGAATTCCACAGATTCACCACCCTTTGAATAAATAAATTCCTCCTTGTCTCCTTCCTAGTCAAGTCAAGTTATGTTTTATTCGTCACTTGCACATAAAGTGCAGTGGAATGAATATGTCAGCAGCGGTACAAAAAAAAAAGAACAAACAATACACAATAAAAATTTAACACAAACATCCACCACAGCATTCATCACTGTGGTGGAAGGCACAAAATTTGGCCAGTCCTCCTCCATTTTCCCCATTCCCATTTCCATTTTCAATTCCACCTTCATCAATGAGCTTTAATTCTGAGGCTATGACTTCTGATTCTAGACTCTGGCACTAGTGGAAACATGCTCTCCACATGGGCTTGATCCTGGTCTTTCATTATTCGGTAAGACACCTTTCACTATCTCAGGTGTTCCCATTTCATGACACCCGGCGAATATAAGTACCTTTACTTACTATTGTTGACCTATCGTGTTGCCAACTCGCACCCAGCTGGTTCCTAACAAGTAGCAGCGCGATAAACGATAAGCGTTGATTACAAATTAAAATAGCGACTGGCGTTAACACTTAATCCCCCAGATTGCAGTAACGTTCGCACAAATCACGGTTCAGGAACACTTTAACCCCACCGACTCTCCCCCCAGTTCAGAAGCAAGGTCCCTGAACGTAACGTCTACCGATTTTTCCATGCACAGTGCCAGACACGAAGTGCGTTGGAAGGAACTGCAGCTGCTGGTTTACATCGGAGATTGTCACAAAGTCCTAATTTGAGGAAGGACATTCTTGCTATTGAGGGAGTCCAGCGTAGGTTTACAATGTTTAGTCCCGGGATGCCGGGACTGTCATATACTGAGAGAATGGAGCAGCTGGGCTTGTACACTCTGGAGTTTAGAAGGATGAGAGGGTATCTCATTGAAACGTATAAGATTGTTAAGGGCTTGGACACGCTAGAGGCAGGAAACATGTTCCCGATGTTGAATCCGGAACCAGGGGCCACAGTTTAAGAATAAGGAGTAAGCCATTTAGAACGGAGACTAAATGGAGGAAACACTTTTTCCTCACAGAGAGTGGTGAGTCTGTGGAATTCTCTGCCTCAGGGGAGGCATGTTCTCTGGATACCTTCAAGAGAGAGCTAGATAGGGCTCTTAAAGATAGCGGAGTCAGGGGATATGGGGAGAAGGCAGGAACGGGGTACTGATTGGCGATGATCAGCCATTATCACATTGAATGGCGGTGCTGGCTCGAAGGGCCTAACTCCTGCACCTATTGTCTATAGTCTATTGGATGGTGGCAAGTCAAATTTCACAACACCAAATGTGAAGAAGGGTTTCGGCCCGAAACGTCGCCTGTTTCCTTCGCTCCATAGATGCTGCTGCACCCGCTGAGTTTCTCCAGCATTTTTGTGTACCTTTTATGTGATAATAAATGTCCTTTGTATCCTTTGTATCCTTTGTCTTTGACAGTGGCGAGGGGTGTTATTGAGACTGGAAGAGATGCGAGGCGTCAAAAGAACAGCAGGGGAGTGTAGGACAAAACACTGCGAGCTGTGCATCAGAGCCTGGGGAACGGCGAGCGAGTGAGTGGTTCTTTTTTTGGAATGAGATCAGCGCTCACTGGAGGGAGGGCTGGAATGAGTGTGTCACAGCTTGGTTTCCTTGGAGATCTCCCCCGTGAAAGGTTCGCAGTTAGTTACACACACACACAGAAGTTCCAGGCAGCGACTGCCCCCTTGTTTCACGGCATGAGATGTAGCGCCACTCTTGCTGCAGGCGGCTAGTCTGGCATCAGATTGGGATATTGACACAATATCCAAGCTTGCGTGTGGTTGGAAATATTACAGCCTTTTTGCTGGGCAGTTTCATCGCCTGCCTGAACCCGGCTGGAGAAGGGTCTCGACCCGAAACGTCACCCATTCCAATCCTGGTCTCCAGAGATGCTGCCCGACCTGCCGAGTTACTCCAGCTTTTTGTGTCTATCTTCGGTGTAAACCAGCATCTGCAGTTCCTTCCCTCGCAGTTCAATCGCCTCATCCGTGGGACGCATAAACGCGAGGAATTGAGAGCGGCTGGGAGCGAGATCCCGAGGTAAGATGATCTTTGAAATACAAAATACAGCGAGTTTCATACCGTTCTTTCCACCAACCTTGTGATTATCCATGTTCTCCAGAGATGCTGCCTGACCCGCTGAGTTACTCCAGCACCCCCTATCTAGGTGCAGGAACATACTGCAGACGCTGGTTTACAGGCGAAGTTGGGCACAAAATGCTGGAGTTAACTCAGCGGGTCAGGCAGCATCTCTGGAGGGAAGGGAGGGGCGACGGTTTTAGGGTCGAGAGACCCTTCCTCATTCTATGAGTCAGGGGAGACGGAAAACGAGAGATATAAATGATGCATAAGACAAATGAATGAAAGATATGCAAAAAGCATCGATGACCACGGAGAGGTGGAGCCCACAATGGTCCATTGTTGGCTGTGGGGAAGGTGGTAACGAGTTATACAGACAGTGAAACTCAAGAAGACAACAGTGAAACGACTAGGGTGGGGGAGGGATGGAGGGAGAGGGGATGCAGGGGTTACTTGAAGTAACCCTTTGTTTAAGAAGGAACTGCAGATGCTGGAAAAATCGAAGGTAGACAAAAATGCTGGAGAAACTCAGCGGGTGAGGCAGCATCTATAGAGCGAAGGAAGATGTGACGTTTCGGGTCGAGACCCTTCTTCAGTAAGTGAAGTAACCTTTTCGTGCCTATCTCTGGTACTACATCTGGAGTTCTTTGTCTCTACAATCTGTAGCCTGGCCTATTGAGTTACTCCAGCACTTTGTGCATTTTGAACAGCATCGGCAGTTCTTCCTCTCTCTTGCTCGCTCTCCCCTGAGTTACTCCAGCACTTGTGTCTTCTTTTGTAAGCCAGCAACTGCAATTCCTTGTTTCTACATTACCAGCATCTGCGAGTTCCTTGAAGAAACAAGGCACTGCAGATGCTGGTTTACCAAGGAAAGACACAAAGAGCTAAATAACCTTGCTAATTACAAGGTTAATTCCAGGGATGGCGGGACTGTCATTTGCTGAGAGAATGGAGCGGCTGGGCTTGTACACTGGAGTTTAGAAGAATGAGATGGGATCTTATTGAAACATATAAGATTATTAATGGTTTGGACACGCTAGAGGCAGGAAACATGTTCGCGATGTTGGGGGTGTCCAGAACCAGGGGCCACATTTTAAGAATAAGGGGTAAGCCATTTAGAATGGAGACGGGGAAACACTTCTTCACCGAGAGAGTTGTGAGTCTGTGGAATTCTCTGCCTCAGAGGGCAGTGGAGGCAGGTTCTCTGGATACTTTTAAGAGAGATCTAGATAGGGCTCTTAAAAATAGTGGAGTCAGTGGATTTGGGGAGAAGGCAGGAACGGGGTACTGATTGGAGTAACTCAGCGGGTCAGGCAGCATCTCTGGAGAGAAGGAATAGGTGACATTTCAGTTTGAGATCCTTCTTTTATACAGTTTAGTTTATTGTCACATGCACTGAGGTACAATGAAAAGCTTGTGTTGCATGCTAGAGATGCTGCCTGTCCCGCTGTATTGCTCCAGCACTCTGTGAAACGTCACTGAACCATTTTCACCACAGATACTGCCTGACCAGAGAAAGACAATACATGATTACAATCGAGTGTACAGATACACGATAAAGGGAATAACATTTGGTGTAAGATAAAGTCCAGTAAAGTCCAATTAAAGATAGTCCGAGGGTCACCAATGAGGTAGATAGTAGTTCAGCACTGCTCTCTGGTTGTGGTAGGATGGTTCAGTTGCCTGATAACAGCTGGGAAGAAACTGTCCCTGAATCTGGAGGTGTGCGTTTTCACACTTCTGTACCTCTTGCCTGATGGGAGAGGGGAGAAGAGGGAGTGGCCAGGGTGCGACTGGTCCTTGATTATGTTGAGTGCAAGATAAAGTCAGTAAAGTTTGGATAAAGATAATCCGAGGGTCTCCAGTGAGTTAGGTGTTAGCTCTGGGAGAACTGGGATGTCAGATTGAAGAGCCTGTTTCCGTGTTGTATGGCACTGAGTGTGAATCTACATTGGCATTGAGCCCTCCGGAGGGGAAATGGTCATTGATTTCTTATTTACTATGGAATAATGAAGGCCAGCATGGTGGCGCAGTGGTAGAGTTGCTGCCTCAGTGCCAGAGATCCAGGTTCGATCCCGACTACGGGTGCTGTCTGTACGGAGTTTGTATGTTCTCCCCATGGCCTGCGTGGGTTTTCTCCGGGTGCTCCGGTTTCCTCCCACATTTCAGAGATGTACAGGTTTGTAGGTTAATTAACTTGGTGTCAATGTAAAGTTGTCCCTGGTGTTTATAGGATAGTCACAAAAATGCCGGAGTAACTCAGCGGGACAGGCTGCATCTCCGGACGGAAGGAATGGATGACATTTCGGGTCATAGAAACATAGAAAATAGGTGCAGGAGGAGGCCATTCGGCCCTTCGAGCCAGCACCGCCAAGCATTGTGATCATGGCTGATCATTCCCTATCAATAACCCGTGCCTGCCTTCTCCCCATATCCCTTGACTCCACTAGCCCCTAGAGCTCTATCTATCTGTCTCTTAAATCCATCCAGTGACTTGGCCTCCACTGCCCTCTGTGGCAGGGAATTCCATAAATTCACAACTCTCCAATTCCAATATTGGTGGCCAGTGGGGGGGCTTTCTGGAGCGCTGGTATGGGTTCTTGGGGTGGCAGCTCAGTCCCTCAAGCCTGATCTGCTGGCAGCTCACTCACGGCATAAGCTGGCAGTTGACTCGAGGCTATTCCTTGAAATTCCATTTCAAGCAGGGTGCAAGGCCACCAAATTCAAGTGCAGTTTCCAACCACCGAGCAGGGTGCAAGGCCACCAAATTCAAGTGCAGTTTCTTACCACTTTGAGCAGGGTGCAAGGCCACCGAATTCAAGTGCAGTTTCCAACCACCGAGCAGGGTGCAAGGCCACCAAATTCTAGTGCAGTTTCATACCACTTCAAGCAGGGTGCAAGGTGTAGGGGTTTTGCGTTTCCCTTTACTCCACTTCGGGCCCAACTGCCCGAGTTATTCTCTCCCTTGTCGGAGGGTCAAACGGCCACCACTCCACTCGAGCAGTTTCCAAGAGAGAGAATACAACAAAAGGGATTCCCCTAGGTTCTAGACCTCGGAATTATGGTGGGATATGATAAAAGGGTTGAATTGACCAGAGTGTGCTGATGAGAGAAAACAGAAACCAAGTAAGTCTAAAAGCAAGTCTAAAATTTACAGGCTTTATTAAACAATGAAAAATCGAATCTCACCAACACTACATAATACGTGGCTAAACTTATGCTTTAAACTAAGACTATGGACGGAAAACTATCGGGCACGTCGTAAAACTTACTTTACACAATTTTACCCCCCCCTTGACCTCTTTATTTTCTCAACCTCTATCCTATTTCGGGAATTTCACCAGGTCACCGGGATACTCACAGCTAGATCGATGCAGGCCCACGAGCTGTCCAGCAGAGCAGAAAGAGCGAGTTCTGGCTTGACTCCTGTTTTTATACCTGAGCTTCCTTTGAAACCCCCAGGTGGTCCTCTGGACAAAAGGGTTCTTTTGATGATTCCCAGTTTCGATCTGGCATCTAGGCTTCCGATGATAAGGGGTTTGCTGATGTCATGATCCCTCAGCCTGATCGTTATCCCATCGCCTGGATGGGCTCCTATTGTCTCGATGGATGGGTCATCCATGATGGCGATTGTGCTTGTGCTGGCCTGTTTACCATCGTCTGCTGAGGCTTGGTTCCTTCCTTTGTGTATCCAAGATAATCTCGTTATCTCCATCTCAGCCTTTCCTGCCCACACCGTTGTGTGATGCCCAAGTCCACAGGCCAGACAGGTTTGAAACTTGAAACTGATTCTTTCTGTGGATTGGGGTTTTTTCCATTGCAGCCAGCAAATCTGTCTTTTTAAAATATGCATGTCCTTATCCGAGTTCTTCCATTATTTTGGAGGATTTGCCCCAATAACTTACAAAGGCCACCAAATTCTAGTGCAGTATCATACCACTTCAAGCAGGGTGCAAGGCCACCAAATTCAAGTGCAGTTTCACACCACTTCAAGCTGGATCCAAGGCCACCAAATTCAAATGCAACTTCATACAATTTCATGCAGGGTGAAACAACCAGAAAACCACACAAAACACCAAACTCACAGTTCAGTAGCCATTCATTGTGTTCAGTTGATTCACAGCTCAGACAGAGTCGTGACCTCTCCCTCCCCCATCATGCAGAGACTGAGCCACACACACATCTGGGTTTTATAACCCCTCCCCCTCGAAAATGCCATGATTGACAGGAGAGATTCTCAACATTTTTTAAACTCTAATAACACTTTTATTTTTCATTGATGGGAAGAATTCTCTGCACCTGCTGAGCAGAGGGGGACTGAGTAAGATGGCCAAAAATCACAGCCGTAAGTGGTAGCGATTTATCTAAAATCAATATACAGTGCAAACAGGAAGTAAGTGCATTTGCAGTAGTGCCTTTTAACTTCAAACCAAAGAACCCAAACCGCTATTTGCAGCAACTAGTGCCTTTCAACTTCAAGCCAAAGCCTCCAAGCCGCCATTTGCAATAAGTAGTACCTTTCAACTTCAAGTCAAAGCACCCAAGCCACCATTTGCAAGTAGTGCCTTTCAACTTCAAGCCAAAGCACCAAAGCCACCATTTGCAGTTAAAAGTGCCTTTTAACTTCAAGCCAAAGCACCCAAGCCTCCATTTGCAGTAATAGTGCATTTCAACTTCAAGACAAAGCACCCAAGCCTCCATTTGCAGTAAGTAGTGCCTTTCAACTTCAAGCCAACGCACCCAAGCCACCATTTGCAATCAGTAGTGCCTTTCAACTTCAAGCCAAAGCACCCAAGCCACCATTTTCAGTAAGTAGTGCCTTTCAACTCCAAGCCAAAGCACCCAAGCTACCATTTGCAGTAAGTAGTGCCTTTCAACTTCAAGCCAAAGCACCCAAGCCACTATTTGCAGTAAGTAGTGCCTTTCAACTTCAAGCCAAAGCACCCAAGCCACCATTGCAGTAAGTAGTGTCTTTCAACTTCAAGCCAAAGCACCCAAGCCACCATTTGCAGTAAGTAGTGCCTTTTAACTTTGCCAAAGCACCCAAACAACCATTTGCTGGCAGTGCCTTTTTACTTCAAACAAAATATATTTTCATTTTCAATCTACATTAAGGGGACTCAGTTGAGTAGACATGTGTTCAGTGTTATTCAGAGTTCAGAGAGACGTGCCCCTTTGGCTTCATCCATCTTGCAGAGACCGAGTAAGGCACACCACTTCCTGGTTTTATAGTCCCTCCCCCTCCCTCCAGCAGGAAGTAGTGCCTTTCAACTTCAAGCCAAAGCCACCATTTGCAGTAAGTAGTGCCTTTCAACTTCAAGCCAAAGCACCCAAGCTACCATTTGCAAAAGTAGTGCCTTTCAACTTCAAGCCAAAGCACCCAAACCTGCATTTGCAGTAAGTTGTGCCTTTCAACTTCAAGCCAAAGCACCCAATCCTCCATTTGCAGTAAGTAGTGCCTTTCAACGTCAGGCCAAAGCCCGCAAGCCACCATTTGCAGTAAGTAGTGCCTTTAAACTTCAAGCCAAAGCACCCAAGACACCATTTGCAGTAAGTAGTGCCTTTCAACTTCAAGCCAAAGCACCCAAGCCACCATTTGCAGTAAGAAGTGACTTTCAACTTCAACACAAATCACCCAAGCCATCATTTGCAGTAAGTAGTGCCTTTCAACTCCATGCCACCATTTGCAGTAAGTAGTGCCTTTCAACTTCAAGCCAAATTACCCGCCACCATTTGCAGTAAGTAGTGCCTTTCACCTTCAAGCAAAGCACCCAAGCCACCATTTGCGGTGAGTAGTGCCTTTCAACCTCAAGCCAAAGCACCCAAGCCACCATTTGCAGTAAGTAGTGCCTTTCAACTTCAAGCCAAAGCACCCAAGCCACCGTTTGCAGTAAGTAGTGCCTTTCAACTTCAAGCCAAAGCACCCAAGCCATCATTTGCAGTAAGTAGTGCCTTTCAACTACATGCCACCATTTGCAGTAAGTAGTGCCTTTAAACTTCAAGCCAAAGCACCCAAGCCACCATTTGCAGTAAGTAGTGCCTTTTAACTTCAAACCAAAGCACCCAAGCCACCATTGGCAGTAAGTAGTGCCTTTTAAATTCGCCAAAGCACCCGAACAACCATTTGCTGGCAATGCTTTTTTACTTCAAACAAACCATATTTTCATTTTCAAGCTACATTAAGGGGAATCACAGTTGAGTAGACATGTGTTCAGTGTTATTCAGAGCTCAGAGAGACATGACCCTTGGCTTCATCCACCTTGCAGAGACTGAATGAGGCACACCACTTCCTGGTTTTATAGTCCCTCCCCCTCCCTCCAACAGGAAGTAGTGCCTTTCAACTTCAAGCCAAAGCACCCAAGCCACCATTTGCAGTAAGTAGTGACTTTCAACTTCAAGCCAAAGCACTCAAGTCACCATTTGCAGTAAGTAGTGCCTTTCAACTTCAAGCAAAGCACCCACGCCACCATCTGTAGTAAGAAGCGCCTTTCAACTTCAAGCCAAAGCACCCAAGCCACTATTTGCAGTAAGTAGTGCCTTTCAACTTCAAGCCAAAGCACCCAAGCCACCGTTTGCAGTAAGTAGTGCCTTTCAACCAAGCCAAAGCACCCAAGCCACCATTTGCAGTAAGAAGTGACTTTCAACTTCAACACAAATCACCCAAGCCATCATTTGCAGTAAGTAGTGCCTTTCAACTCATGCCTCCATTTGCAGTAATGCCTTTCAACTTCAAGCCAAAGCACCCAAGCCACCATTTGCAGTGAGTAGTGCCTTTCAACTTCAAGCCAAAGCACCCAAGCCACCATTTGCTGTAAGTAGTGCCTTTGAACTTCAAGCCAAAGCACCCAAGCCACCATTTGCAGTAAGTAGTGCCTTTCAACTTCAAGCCAAAGCACCCAAGCCACAATTTGCAGTAAGTAGCGCCTTTCAACTTAAAGCCAAAGCACCCAAGCCACCATTTGCAGTAAGTAGTGCCTTTCAACTTCAAGCCAAAGCACCCAAGCCACCATTTGCAGTAAGTAGTGCCTTTCAACTTCAAGCCAAGTCACCCAAGCCACCATTTGCAGTAAGTAAAGCCTTTCAACTTCAAGCAAAGCACCCAAGCCACCATTTGCGGTGAGTAGTGCCTTTCAACCTCAAGCCAAAGCACCCAAGCCACTATTTGCAGTAAGTAGTGACTTTCAACAGCAAGCCAAAGCACCCAAGCCACCATTTTCAGTAAGTAGTGCCTTTCAACTCCAAGCTAAAGCACCCACGCTACCATTTGCAGTAAGTAGTGCCTTTCAACTTCAAGCCAAAGCACCCAAGCCACTATTTGCAGTAAGTACTGCCTTTCAACTTCAAGCCAAAGCACCCAAGCCACCATTGCAGTAAGTAGTGCCTTTCAACTTCAAGCCAAAGCACCCAAGCCACCATTTGCAGTAAGTAGTGCCTTTTAACTTTGCCAAAGCACCCAAACAACCATTTGCTGGCAGTGCCTTTTTACTTCAAACAAAATATATTTTCATTTTCAATCTACATTAAGGGGACTCAGTTGAGTAGACATGTGTTCAGTGTTATTCAGAGTTCAGAGAGACGTGCCCCTTTGGCTTCATCCATCTTGCAGAGACTGAGTAAGGCACACCACTTCCTGGTTTTATAGTCCCTCCCCCTCCCTCCAGCAGGAAGTAGTGCCTTTCAACTTCAAGCCAAAGCACCCAAGCCACCATTTGCAGTAAGTAGTGCCTTTCAACTTCAAGCCAAAGCACCCAAGCTACCATTTGCAAAAGTAGTGCCTTTCAACTTCAAGCCAAAGCACCCAAACCTCCATTTGCAGTAAGTTGTGCCTTTCAACTTCAAGCCAAAGCACCCAATCCTCCATTTGCAGTAAGTAGTGCCTTTCAACGTCAGGCCAAAGCACGCAAGCCACCATTTGCAGTAAGTAGTGCCTTTAAACTTCAAGCCAAAGCACCCAAGCTACCATTTGCAAAAGTAGTGCCTTTCAACTTCAAGCCAAAGCACCCAAGCCACCATTTGCAGTAAGAAGTGACTTTCAACTTCAACACAAATCACCCAAGCCATCATTTGCAGTAAGTAGTGCCTTTCAACTTCATGCCACCATTTGCAGTAAGTAGTGCCTTTCAACTTCAAGCCAAAGTACCCAAGCCACCATTTGCAGTAAGTAGTGCCTTTCAACTTCAAGCCAAATTACCCGCCACCATTTGCAGTAAGTAGTGCCTTTCACCTTCAAGCAAAGCACCCAAGCCACCATTTGCGGTGAGTCGTGCCTTTCAACCTCAAGCCAAAGCACCCAAGCCACCATTTGCAGTAAGTAGTGCCTTTCAACTTCAAGCCAAAGCACCCAAGCCACCGTTTGCAGTAAGTAGTGCCTTTCAACTTCAAGCCAAAGCACCCAAGCCATCATTTGCAGTAAGTAGTGCCTTTCAACTACATGCCACCATTTGCAGTAAGTAGTGCCTTTAAACTTCAAGCCAAAGCACCCAAGCCACCATTTGCAGTAAGTAGTGCCTTTTAACTTCAAGCCAAAGCACCCAAGCCACCATTGGCAGTAAGTAGTGCCTTTTAAATTCGCCAAAGCACCCGAACAACCATTTGCTGGCAATGCGTTTTTACTTCAAACAAGCCATATTTTCATTTTCAAGCTACTTTAAGGGGAATCACAGTTGAGTAGACATGTGTTCAGTGTTATTCAGAGCTCAGAGAGACATGACCCTTGGCTTCATCCACCTTGCAGAGACTGAATGAGGCACACCACTACCTGGTTTTATAGTCCCTCCCCCTCCCTCCAACAGGAAGTAGTGCCTTTCAACTTCAAGCCAAAGCACCCAAGCCACCATTTGCAGTAAGTAGTGACTTTCAACTTCAAGCCAAAGCACTCAATTCACCATTTGCAGTAAGTAGTGCCTTTCAACTTCAAGCAAAGCACCCACGCCACCATCTGTAGTAAGAAGCGCCTTTCAACTTCAAGCCAAAGCACCCAAGCCACTATTTGCAGTAAGTAGTGCCTTTCAACTTCAAGCCAAAGCACCCAAGCCACCGTTTGCAGTAAGTAGTGCCTTTCAACCAAGCCAAAGCACCCAAGCCACCATTTGCAGTAAGAAGTGACTTTCAACTTCAACACAAATCACCCAAGCCATCATTTGCAGTAAGTAGTGCCTTTCAACTTCATGCCACCATTTGCAGTACGTAATGCCTTTCAACTTCAAGCCAAAGCACCCAAGCCACCATTTGCAGTGAGTAGTGCCTTTCAACTTCAAGCCAAAGCACCCAAGCCACCATTTGCTGTAAGTAGTGCCTTTCAACTTCAAGCCAAAGCACCCAAGCCACCATTTGCAGTAAGTAGTGCCTTTCAACTTCAAGCCAAAGCACCCAACCCGCCATTTGCAGTAAGTAGCGCCTTTCAACTTAAAGCCAAAGCACCCAAGCCACCATTTGCAGTAAGTAGTGCCTTTCAACTTCAAGCCAAAGCACCCAAGCCACCATTTGCAGTAAGTAGTGCCTTTCAACTTCAAGCCAAGTCACCCAAGCCACCATTTGCAGTAAGTAAAGCCTTTCAACTTCAAGCAAAGCACCCAAGCCACCATTTGCGGTGAGTAGTGCCTTTCAACCTCAAGCCAAAGCACCCAAGCCACTATTTGCAGTAAGTAGTGACTTTCAACTGCAAGCCAAAGCACCCAAGCCACCATTTTCAGTAAGTAGTGCCTTTCAACTCCAAGCCAAAGCACCCAAGCTACCATTTGCAGTAAGTAGTGCCTTTCAACTTCAAGCCAAAGCACCCAAGCCACTATTTGCAGTAAGTAGTGCCTTTCAACTTCAAGCCAAAGCACCCAAGCCACCATTGCAGTAAGTAGTGCCTTTCAACTTCAAGCCAAAGCACCCAAGCCACCATTTGCAGTAAGTAGTGCCTTTTAACTTTGCCAAAGCACCCAAACAACCATTTGCTGGCAGTGCCTTTTTACTTCAAACAAAATATATTTTCATTTTCAATCTACATTAAGGGGACTCAGTTGAGTAGACATGTGTTCAGTGTTATTCAGAGTTCAGAGAGACGTGCCCCTTTGGCTTCATCCATCTTGCAGAGACTGAGTAAGGCACACCACTTCCTGGTTTTATAGTCCCACCCCCTCCCTCCAGCAGGAAGTAGTGCCTTTCAACTTCAAGCCAAAGCACCCAAGCCACCATTTGCAGTAAGTAGTGCCTTTCAACTTCAAGCCAAAGCACCCAAGCTACCATTTGCAAAAGTAGTGCCTTTCAACTTCAAGCCAAAGCACCCAAACCTCCATTTGCAGTAAGTTGTGCCTTTCAACTTCAAGCCAAAGCACCCAATCCTCCATTTGCAGTAAGTAGTGCCTTTCAACGTCAGGCCAAAGCACGCAAGCCACCATTTGCAGTAAGTAGTGCCTTTAAACTTCAAGCCAAAGCACCCAAGCTACCATTTGCAAAAGTAGTGCCTTTCAACTTCAAGCCAAAGCACCCAAGCCACCATTTGCAGTAAGAAGTGACTTTCAACTTCAACACAGATCACCCAAGCCATCATTTGCAGTAAGTAGTGCCTTTCAACTTCATGCCACCATTTGCAGTAAGTAGTGCCTTTCAACTTCAAGCCAAAGTACCCAAGCCACCATTTGCAGTAAGTAGTGCCTTTCAACTTCAAGCCAAATTACCCGCCACCATTTGCAGTAAGTAGTGCCTTTCACCTTCAAGCAAAGCACCCAAGCCACCATTTGCGGTGAGTAGTGCCTTTCAACCTCAAGCCAAAGCACCCAAGCCACCATTTGCAGTAAGTAGTGCCTTTCAACTTCAAGCCAAAGCACCCAAGCCACCGTTTGCAGTAAGTAGTGCCTTTCAACTTCAAGCCAAAGCACCCAAGCCATCATTTGCAGTAAGTAGTGCCTTTCAACTTCATGCCACCATTTGCAGTAAGTAGTGCCTTTCAACTTCAAGCCAAAGTACCCAAGCCACCATTTGCAGTAAGTAGTGCCTTTCAACTTCAAGCCAAATTACCCGCCACCATTTGCAGTAAGAAGTGCCTTTCACCTTCAAGCAAAGCACCCAAGCCACCATTTGCGGTGAGTAGTGCCTTTCAACCTCAAGCCAAAGCACCCAAGCCACCATTTGCAGTAAGTAGTGACTTTCAACTTCAAGCCAAAGCACCCAAGCCGCCATTTGCAGTCAGTAGCGCCTTTCAACTTAAAGCCAAAGCACCCAAGCCACCATTTGCAGTAAGTAGTGCCTTTCAACTTCAAGCCAAAGCACCCAAGCCACCATTTGCAGTAAGTAGTGCCTTTCAACTTCAAGCCAAGTCACCCAAGCCACCATTTGCAGTAAGTAAAGCCTTTCAACTTCAAGCAAAGCACCCAAGCCACACTTTGCGGTGAGTAGTGCCTTTCAACCTCAAGCCAAAGCACCCAAGCCACCATTTGCAGTAAGTAGTGCCTTTCAACTTCAAGCCAATGCACCCACGCCACCATTTGCAGTAAGTAGTGCCTTTCAACTTCAAGCCAAAGCACCAGCCATAATTTGCAGTAAGTAGTGCCTTTCAACTTCAAGCAAAGCACCCAAGCCACCATTTGTGGTAAATAGCACCTTTCAACTTCAAGCCAAAGCTCTCAAGCCACCATTTGCAGTAAGTAGTGCCTTTCAAATTCAAACCAAAGCTCCCAAGCCACAATTTGCAGTAAGTTGTGCCTTTCAACTTCAAGCCAAAGCACCCAAGCCACCATTTGCAGTAAGTAGTGCCTTTCAACCTCATGCCACCATTTGCAGTAAGTAGTGCCTTTCAACTTCAATCCAAAGCACCCAAGCCACCATTTGCAGTAAGTAGTGCCTTTCAACTTAAAGCCAATGCACCCACGCCACCATTTGCAGTAAGTAGTGCCTTTCAACTTCAAGCCAAAGCACCCAAGCCACCATTTGCAGTAAGTAGCACCTTTCAACTTAAAGCCAAAGCACCCAAGCCACCATTTGCAGTAAGTCCTGCCTTTCAACTTCAAACCAGATCACCCAAGCCACCATTTGCAGTAAGTAGTGCCTTTCAACTTCAAGCCAAAGCACCAGCCACCATTTTCAGTAAGTAGTGCCTTTCAACTTCAAGCAAAGCACCCAAGCCACCATTTGCAGTAAGTAGCACCTTTCAACTTCAAGCCAAAGCTCCCAAGCCACCATTTGCAGTAAGTAGTGCCTTTCAACTTCAAACCAAAGCTCCCAAGCCACCATTTGCAGTACGTGCCTTTTTACTTCAAACTATTTTCATTTTCAAACCACATTAAGGGGACTCACAGTTGTGTAGACATTTGTTCAGTGTTGTTCAGAGCTCAGAGGGACGTGACCCTTGGCTTCATCCATCTCGCATAGACTGAGTGAGGCACACCACTTCCTGGTTTTATAGTCCCTCCCCTTCCCTCCAGCAGGGGCAGAAGAGAGAATGGTGCTTTTAAAAAAAACATTAATATCTCTCTGATTTGTTATCGATGGGAAAAATCCTCCGCACCCGTAAGGCGGAGGGGGGGCTCTGAGAGGGGTGGCCAAAAATGACGGCCGTAGGTGGCGGCGGTCTGTCGGAAATGGCAGCACAGTGGGCCAAAAGCGGTCAAGATCTGAGTTTTAGTAATATATAAGATATGTTTCTATAAGATGCCCCCTCATCCTTCTAAATTCCAGTGAATACAAGCCTAGTCTTTTCAATCTTTCCTCATATGACAGTATCGCCATCCCAGGGATCAATCTCGTGAACCTACGCTGCTCTGCCTCACTAACTGGTGACTAACTCGAGAAGGGTCGAGACACCTTCTCCAGTTAGTCGCAGTGAACGCTGGTCGGCGCGGAATCGGTGGGCCGAAGGGCCTGTTTCCGCACTGGATCTCTAAACTAAACTAACACTAAAAAAAAATGACATACTTTTGATTCTCCTTTTGACTTTCAACCCATGGGGGAAAAGCGGATATGAATTCCATGAAGTTGCGGGGATTTTTGGTTCTCTGCTGGGGATCAAGGGAGCCTTGGTTCGCTGTGTGTGATCTGCTGCTTGTCTCCTTCTCCCTGAAGCTCCATGGAACTGAGACGGAGAAACTACATTGGAGTCAAGGCAGCGGGCAAGAAGAAAGAATCCAACGCGAAGGTTTACGGTCCGCATGCAGTGAAAAGAAGTCACATCTCAGGCACGGTTAAAAAGGTAGTGCAACAAATCTTATTTGACATTTCGGCTCGGGACCCTTTAGTTTAGTTCAGTTTAGTTCAGAATTAAAGGACGTTCTTTCAGGAAGGAGGCGAGGAGAAATTTCTTTAGACAATAGACAATAGACAATAGGTGCGGGAGTAGGCCATTTGGCCCTTCGAGCCAGCACCGACAATCAATGTGATCATGGCTGATCATCCCCAATCAGTACCCCGTTCCTGCCTTCTCCCCATATCCCCTGACTCCGCTATTTTTAAGAGCCCTATCTAGCTCTCTCTTGAAAGCATCCAGAGAAGCTGCCTCCACCACCCTCTGAGGCAGAGAATTCCACAGACTCACCACTCTCTGTGAGAAAACATATTTATATTGGATGCCTTCTTCCAAAGAAGTGGGGACTGAGAGATGATTTGATAATAATAAAATTAAGATTTTGTTAGCTTGGATAGAGAAACATTCTCATTTGTAATGGATACCAGAATCACAAACATATCACCAATAAATCTTACATTGCTGTGGATATGTTCTTATTTATGATTATGTTTTTGCATCAATGGCTGTTTTTTTCATGGTTCTTTCATTTAGCATTATTATTTATGATGAGATTTTAACAACATTAAAACTAATCCACGCGAGTCACAATGCACAGAGCTAAACTATTGGCCTTCATAAGTTAGCGGCACGGTGGAGCAGCGGTAGAGTTGCTGCCTCACAGCGCCAGAGTCCCGGGTTCCATCCTGACTACGGATGCTGCCTGTACAGAGTTTGTACGTTCTCCCACTGACCTACATGGGTTTTCTCCAGCACTTTGTGAAACATCACCTATCCATGTTCTCCACAGATGCTGCCTGACCCGCTGAGTTACTCCAGCACTATGTGAAACGTCACCTATCCATGTTCTCCACAGATGCTGCCTGACCCACTGAGTTACTCCAGCACTCTGTGTCCTTTTGTGTAAACCAGTATCGGCAGTTTCTTGTTTCTAGATAAAGGGAATACCTGTTTTCAAAATAGGTATATGTTTAGGTTTATTATTATCACTTGTAACATGATAAAATATGTTAATTGTACACATGACAATAATCTAAACTAAACGCAGCTTAACAGCTGCGGCACACCTGTTTTTTTTTCCCTTTATTTTTGTTCCTTTGTCATGTTTTAGTTAATTTTGTTTTATTAAGTTGTGTATGTGTGTGGGTTGGGAGAAACATGTTTTGGTCTCTTCCTTCGGGGGATGCGACTTTTTTTCTGTCGTATTCCCCGTCTCCGCCGAGGCCTAATGGCGGAGCTGGCGGCCTCGGTGCTGTGGCGGCGACCGCAGCAGCGGCAGCGGCGACCCGACTCGGCCCCGGAACTGCAGCGGCGGCAGCGGAGACCCGACTCGGCCCCGGAGTTGTGGCGGCGGCAGCGGCAGCGGAGACCCGACTCAGCCCCGGGGCTGTGGCGGCGGCAGTGGAGACCCGACTCGGCCCCGGTGCTGTAGCGGCGGCAGCGGCAGCGGAGACCCGACTCGGCCCCGGCGCTGTAGCGGCGGCAGCGGAGACCCGACTCGGCCCCGGTGCTGTAGCGGCGGCAGCGGCAGCGGAGACCCGACTCAGCCCCGGGGCTGTGGCGGCGGCAGCGGCAGCGGAGACCCGACTCAGCCCCGGGGCTGTGGCGGCGGCAGTGGAGACCCGACTCGGCCCCGGTGCTGTAGCGGCGGCAGCGGCAGCGGAGACCCGACTCGGCCCCGGCGCTGTAGCGGCGGCAGCGGAGACCCGACTCGGCCCCGGTGCTGTAGCGGCGGCAGCGGCAGCGGAGACCCGACTCAGCCCCGGGGCTGTGGCGGCGGCAGTGGAGACCCGACTCGGCCCCGGCGCTGTGGCGGCGGCAGCGGCAGCGGAGACCCAACTCGGCCCCGGCGCTGTGGCGGCGGCAGCGGCAGCGGAGACCCGACTCGGCCCCGGCGCTGTGGCGGCGGCAGCGGCAGCGGAGACCCGACTCGGCCCCGGCGCTGTGGCGGCGGCAGCGGCAGCGGAGACCCGACTCGGCCCCGGCGCTGTGGCGGCGGCAGCGGCAGCGGAGACCCGACTCGGCCCCGGCGCTGTAGCGGCGGCAGCGGAGACCCGACTCGGCCCCGGAGTTGTGGCGGCGGCAGCGGCAGCGGAGACCCGACTCGGCCCCGGAGTTGTGGCGGCGGCAGCGGCAGCGGAGACCCGACTCGGCCCCGGCGCTGTAGCGGCGGCAGCGGAGACCCGACTCGGCCCTGGAGCTGTGGCGGCGGCAGCGACCACCCGCGGAGTTTAAACCGGCCCGTTCACGGAGCACGGTTGAGCCGCGGGGCTTACCATCACCCGGTGGGGTCACAATGTCTGGATCGCCTCGGCGCAGAGGGAGAACAAAGAGGGAAGAGACAGAGACTTTAAGATTTTGCCTTCCACCACAGTGAGGAGGTGTTTGGTGAACTCACTGTGGTGGATGTTAAATTTGTGTTGATTGTGTGTTTTTGTCATTTTTTATTATATGTATGACTGCAGGGAAACTAAATTTCGTTCAGACCGAAAGGTCTGAATGACAAATAAATTCAATTCAATTCAAACTAAGGTACAGTGAAACACTTTGTTTTACATGCTACCCAATCAAAATTATATCATACTACATAAATACAACCAAGTCAAACTCAAGTAGACAATAGACAATGGACAATAGGTGCAGGAGTAGGCCATTCGGCCCTTCGAGCCAGCACCGCCATTCAATGAGATCATGGCTGATCATCCCCAATCAGTACCCCGTTCCTGCCTTCTCCCCATATCCCCTGACTCCGCTATCTTTAAAAACCCTATCTAGCTCTCTCTTGAAGGTATCCAGAGAACCTGCCTCCACCGCCCACTGAGACAGAGAATTCCACAGAATCACAACTCTCTGTGTGAAGAAGTATTTTCTCGTCTCCTAATGGCTTACCCCTTATTCTTAAACTGTGGCCCCTGGTTCTGGACTCCCCCAACATCGGGAACATGTTTCCTGCCCTAGCGTGTCCAAACCCTTAATACTCTTATGAGTTTCAATGAGATACCCTCTCATGCTTCTAAACTCCAGAGGGTACAAGCCCAAAGTACAAAGAGGAAGACACAGAGGGCAGCATATAGTTCTCATCATTGTTCCAGAAACAAAGTCCAATGTCCGCGATGGGGTAGAGGTGAATCGGACAGTACCCTAGCTTATGGAAGGGCCGTTCAGAAGCCTGATAATAGAGGGGAAGAAGAAACTCAAAAACAGGTTAAAATTATTGGATACTTGAGTTTAGAGAGAGCTTATTATTGTCACAAGGTATAGTGAAAAGCTTTTGTGTTGCCTGCTATCCAGTCACTCTCTGGTTGTGGTAGGATGATTCAGTTGCCTGATAACAGCTGTGAAGAAACTGTCCCTGAATCTGGAGGTGTGCTTTTTCACACTTCTGTACCTCTTGCCCGATGGGAGAGGGGAGAAGAGGGAGTGGCCAGGGTGCGACTGGTCCTTGATGATGCTGCTGGCCTTGCCGAGGCAGCGTGAGGTGTAGATGGAGTCAGTGGAAGAGAGGTTGGTTTGTGCGACAGTCTGGGCTGTGTCCACAGCTCTCTGCAATTGCTTGTGGTCTTGGATGGAGCTGTTCCCAAACCATTGAGATAGTCCTGGACTAGGAGATATACTGTTGCAATGGGGGGGGAGGAGGTGGAGAGGAGACATCAGTCAGGGACGGGGACAGAATGAGAGAGGTCAGAGACAAAGTTGCTAAGACTGAAATTACTGAGAGGTGTTGTAGCTACCAACCTGAGATGTATTGAATTGGTCAGACTGATACCTACCTGAGAGTTTGTTTGAGTGCTTTTTAATCCCTGAAACCTGCTATATTTAGGACATTGAAGGGTCCCGACCAGAAACGTCCCCTGACCATTTCCATCCACGGATGCTGGCTGACCCGCCGAGTTCCTCCAGCTCTTTGTTCATTGTTGGTCGAGCAGCTTCTAGTTTTGGGTGAGATGATGGCGGGGCATTCCATCAATAGACAATAGGTGGAGGAGGCCATTCGGCCCTTCGAGCCGGCACCGCCATTCAATGTGATCATGGCTGATCATCCCCAATCAGTACCCCGTTCCTGCCTTCTCCCCATATCCCCTGACTCCGCCATTTTTAAGAGCCCTTTCTAGCTCTCTCTTGAAAGTATCCAGAGAACCTGCATCCACTGCCCTCTGAGGCAGAGAATTCCACAGACTCACCACTCTCTGTGAGAAAAAGTGTTTCCTCGTCTCCGTTCCAAATGGCTTACTCCTTATTCTTAAACTGTGGCCCTGGTTCTGGACTCCCCCAACATCGGGAACATGTTTCCTGCCTCTAGTGTGTCCAAGCCCTTAACAATCTTATATGTTTCAATGGGATAGCCTCTCATCCTTCTAAACTTCAGAGTGTACAAGCCCAGACGGTCCATTCTCTCAGCATATGACAGTCCCGCCATCCCGGGAATTAACCTTGTGAACCTACGCTGCACTCTCTCAATAGCAAGAATGTCCTTCCTGAAATTAGGGGACCAAAACTGCACACAATACTCCAGGTGTGGTCTCACTAGGGCTCTGTACAACTGCAGAAGGACCTCTTTGCTCCTGTTTTCGATTCCTCTTGTTATAAAGGCCAACATTCCATTCGCTTTCTTCACTGCCTGCTGTACCTGCATGCTTACTTTCATAGACTGATGTACAGGGACCCCCCCAGATCCCGTTGTACTTCCCCTTTTCCCAACGACGCCATTCAAGATCTGGGCTCGTCCACATCTCAGCATCTGCTCCACCACCCTCCCTAACCAAAGATCATTGGCTCCGCTCTATGATCTTCACCCCATTTTCCTGCCTTCTTCCCATAACCTCTGACACCCGCACTAATCAAAGTCTGTGGACCCTTCTTCTTGGTTTCCTAATCTGAGGAAAGACATTCTTGCCATAGAGGGAGTACAGAGAAGGTTCACCAGACTGATTTATGGGATGTCGGGACTTTCATATGACGAAAGACTGGATAGACTCAGCTTATACTCACTAGAATTTAGAAGATTGAGATGGGATCTTATAGAAACTTACAAAATTCTTAAGGGGTTGGACAGGCTAGATTCAGGAAGATTGTTCCCGATGTTGGGGAAATCCAGAACAAGGGGTCACAGTTTAAGGATAAGGGGGAAATCTTTTAGGACCGAGATGAGAAAAACATTTTTCACACAGAGTGGTGAATCTGTGGAATTCTCTGCCACAGAAGGTAGTTGAGGCCAGTTCATTGGCTATATTTAAGAGGGAGTTAGATGTGGCCCTTGTGTCTAAATGGATCAGGGGGTATGGAGAGAAGGCAGGTACAGGATACTGAGTTGGATGATCAGCCATGATCATATTGAATGGCGGTGCAGGCTCGAAGGGTCGAATGGCCTACTCCTGCACCTATTTTCTATGTTTCTATGACTGATTGGAGGGGAGAAAGCTGTATTCCTGCGCTCCATGACCTGCCTCCATGTCCTAGCCTGCCCAACCTTTCCCTATAGCTCAGGCCCTCAAGATGTGGCAACAGCCTCGTAAATCTTCTCTGCACTCTTTCCAGCTTACCAACATCTTTCCTATCCTCAAGATAGACTCAAAGTGCTGGAGTAACTCTGAGGGTCAGGCAGCAACTCTGAAAAAAAAGGATGGGTGACATTTTGGGTTGGGAGCCTTCGTCAGTCTGAAGGAAGGTCCAGACCTGTAATGCCACGCATCCTTTTACTCTAGAGATGCTGCCTGACCCGTAGAGTTACTCCAGCACTTTGAATCTATCTTCGGTATAAGCCAGCATCTGCAGTTCTTTTCTACACATTCTATCCTATCCTTGATGGACCGAAGGGCCTGTCTTTGTGCTGTATCTCCGAACCAAACTAACCTACATTTAAAGAGAAGATTATATTCAAAATGCTGAGAGAATGGAGCGGCTGGGCTTGTACACTCTGGAGTGTAGAAGGATGAGAGGGGTTCTTATTGAAACATTTAAGATTATTAAGGGTTTGGTCATTCTTGAGGCAGGAAACATGTTCCCGATGTTGGGGGAGTCCAGAACCAGGGGCCACAGTTTAAGAATAAGGGATAAGCCATCGGAGATGAGGAAACACTTTTTCACACAGAGAGTTGTGAGTGTGGAATTCTCTGCCTCAGAGGGCGGTGGAGGCCAGTTCTCTGGATACTTTCAAGAGAGAGCTAGATAGGACTCTAAAGGATAGCAGAGTCAGGGGATATGGGGAGAAGGCAGGAACGGGGTACTGATTGGGGATGGTCAGCCATGATCCAATTGCACCTATTGTTTATTGTCTATAAAATGAGTTCTGTAGATCAAATATTAATGATTGCAAATTTTTCATAATATTTTTAAAAGAGAATTGCTGCAGAAGTAAGGGTAACTACGACATTAAACTTGACAAAAATGCTGGAGAAGCTCAGCGGCTGAGCCAGCATCTATGGAGCAAAGGAAAAAGGCCATAGATGCTGCCTCACCCGCTGAGTATCTCCAGCATTTTTGGCCACCTTCGATTTTTCCAGCATCTGCAGTTCTTTCTTAAACAACATTAAGCTTTATGCACAAAACTATTTGCAGGAATACAATCAACTCAAAGAAGGCACAGTTTTTCCTGAAATCGGCAAAGATCAGCCCGGAATCTCCTCCTCGCCATCAACGCAGAAAGTAAGTTAGAATTAAACATGTGTTGTATTGTTCTGTTCATGTGGGTGTGAATTAAACTCATCCGTGAATGATTGGGATAACGTGTGGTGGACGTTCATAAAGTCATACGAGCAGAATTAGGCCATTTGGCCCATCAACACTACTCCGCCATTCAATCATGGCTGATCTATCCGTCTTTCCTAACCCCATTCTCCTGCCTTCTCCCCGTAACCCTTGACACCCGCACGGTGGCGCAGCGGTAGAGTTGCTGCCTCACAGCGCCAGAGACCCGGGTTCAATCCTGACTACAGGTGCTGTCTGTACGGAGTTTGTACGTTCTCCCCGTGACCTGCGTGGGTTTTCTCCGGGATCTTCTGTTTCCTTCCACACTCCAAAGACATGCGGGTATGTAGGTTAATTGGTTTGGTATAAAAGTTAAAAATGTCCCCAGTGTGTGTAGGAGAGTGTTAATATGCGGGGATCGCTGGTCGGTGTGGACCAGGTGAGTCGAAGGGCCGTGCTGTATCCCTAAGCTAAACTAAAGTAATCAAGAATCTCTCTATCACTGCCTTAACTGTCCTCCACAGCCTTCTTTGGCAATTAATTCCACAGATTCGCCACCCTCTGACTAAATAAATTGCTCCTCATCTCCTTTCTAAATGTACGTCCTTTTTTTTTGAGGCTGTGCCCTCTAGTCCTAGACTCTCCCACTAGTGGAAACATCCTCTCCACATCCACTCTATCCAGGCCTTTCATTTTCAGAATTACCTCTGCTGTTAAAAAGGCTCCGAATTTTCCACGTAGAACATATATAGAACACAGAAGAGTACAGCACAAGAACAGGCCCTTCGGCCCACATTGTTTGTGCTCATCATGTTGCCTTGTCACAAATTGTTTTTAAGTGTGAGAATTTTGTAGAATAGGACGTTTGAGTGAGCACAGGAAACTGCAGATGCTGGAATCTTCACCAAAACACAAAGTGCTGGAGTAACTCGACGGGTCAGGCAGCATCTGCGCAGAGAATGGAAAGATATATGGCAGAGATAGATAGATTCTTGCTTAGTACGGATATGTCAGGGGTTACGGGGAGAAGGCAGGAGAATGGGGTTAGGAGGGAGAGATAGATCAGCCATGATTGAATGGCGGAGTAGACTTGATGGGCCGAATGGCCTAATTCTGCTTCGATCGCATGACAGAATAAGTTGATAGAATGGAGCGGCTGGGCTTGTATACACTGAAATTTAGAAGGATGACAGGATATCTTATTGAAACATATAAGATTATTAAGGGTTTGGACACGCTAGAGGCAGGAAACATGCTCCCGATGTTGAGGGAGTCCAGAACCAGGGGCCACAGTTTAAGAATAAGGAGTAAGCCATTTAGAACGGAGATGAGGAAACACTTTTTCATCCGGAGAGTTGTGACTGTGGAATTCTCTGCCTCTGAGGGCGGTGGAGGCTGGTTCTCTGGATGCTTTCAAGAGAGAGTTAGATAGAGCTCTTAAAGATAGCGGAGTCAGGGGATATGGGGAGAAGGCAGGAACGGGGTACTGATTGTGGATGATCAGCCATGATCACATTGAATGGCGGTGCTGGCTCGAAGGGCCGAATGGCCTACTCCTGCACCTATTGTCTATTGACCTTATGACCTTATATTGTGTTTAGGACTGGCTGATGAGACTTGTACATGAGCGTAGAGTTATGAGAGTGAATAAAGGCTGAAGATGAGTAATCGGCAGCGGGCAAGATGCCTGTGGAATGCAGTGCTGGATCCAGTGCTGGGTAACTTAGCAACAAGTGAGAGGAACACAAAGACAGAAGAGTATTGAGGAGACATTGACCTTTATGTGATGAGGATTAGAGTAAAAGTATTCAAAGATTACCAATGGGTGCCAAGGTGGCACAGCGGTAGAGTTGCTGCCTCACAGCGCCAAAGACCCGGGTTCCATCCTGACTATGGGTGCTGTCTGTATGGAGTTTGTACGTTCTCCCCGTGACCCGCGTGGGTTTTCTCCGGGTGCTCCTATTGCCTCCCACACTCCAAAGACATGCAGGTTTGTAGGCTATTTGGCTCCGGTAAAATTGTAAATAGTCTCTAGTGTGTGTCGGATAATGTTAAAGGGCCCTGTCCCACGTGGCGAGTCTGCCGGCATCATATCAGTGTCGCCAAAAGATTTTGAACATTTCAAAATCCAGCGGCGACAAAAAAAATGTTGCGACACTTGAAAAAAACACCAAGATTCAAGATTCAAGAGAGTTTATTGTCATGTGTCCCAGATAGGACAATGAAATTCTTGCTTTGCTTCAGCACAACAGAACATAGTAGGCATTGACTACAGAACAGATCATTGTGTCCATATACCATTGTATAAATATATACACACATGAATAAATAAACTAATAAAGTGCAAATAAACAGATAATGGGCTATTAATGTTTATCGTTTTGTCCGAGCCAAGTTTAATAGCCTGATGGCTGTGGGGAAGTAGCTATTCCTGAACCTGGTTGTTGCAGTCTTCAGGCTCCTGTACCTTCTTCCTGAAGGTAGTGGGGTGATGAGTACATGGCCCGGATGGTGTGGGTCCTTGATGATACCACGCATCATAACTCATCACGCCATGTCACCGCCGCGTCATACGTCATCATGCCGCACAATGCCGCATATTTTTCGGCCCCTGATACATTAGTCAATGATGCCGGCAGTCGCCGAAAAAATCGGCTGGTGGAACAGGCCCTTTAATGTACGGGGATCTCTTGTCAACGTGGACTGGGTGGGCCGAAGAGCCTGTTTCCACGCTGTATCTCTAAACCAAACTAAACTAAACTAAATAAGGAAGATGACGGATTGGAACTAAACTCATTTCAAGAACGTGAATACAGTTAACGGCAAGAGTTGCCTTAATGAATCCTAAATATCACCATATTAATACACTGCTAATTTGTTCCCATTGTAGGCCAGCTCAAAGCGTCAGTCTCTCTCGGAGGGTCTACACCATCTCTTCTTCATGCCCCACATCTTGGACTCTCAAAGAATTTCAGATCGGATCATTGGTCTTAAGGGCAGCAAAGTAAGTTGGTGTAAAGCGTTCAAATAGTATTAATTTCAAGAATAATGTGGTCAACAAGGCCTTCCTCATAATGGCCTACATCAGTACTGAGTGCAGATGGTGGCACGGTGGCGCAGCGGTAGAGTTGCTGCCTCACAGCGTCAGAGACACGGGTTCCATCCTGACTACTGGTGCTGTCTGTACGGAGATTGCACGTTCTCCCCATGACCTGCGTGGGTTTTCTCCGGTTTCGACCCACACTCCAAAGATGTACAGGTTTGTAGGTTAATTAGCTACATAAATATAAATGTAAATTGTCCCTTGTGTGTGTAGGATAGTGTTAGTGTACAGGGATCGCTGGTCGGTGCCAACTCAGTGGGCCCAAGGGCTGTTCTGCGCTGTATCTCTAAACTAAACTAAGATCACAAGATTCTGGAGTATACAAAATACAAGACACAAAGTCCTGGAGAAACCCAGCGGGTCAGACTGAATAAGAATTGGTGACGTAAGGTGTAGGTGTGAGGTGAAAGGAATAGGCGTCGAGATGATAAGAAGGGTGTCTGAAGACTGAAGAAGGGTCTCAACCCGAAACGTCACCTATTCCCTTCCTCCAGAGATGCTGCTGAGTTACTCCAGCAGTCTGTGTCTATCTTCGGTGCAAACCAGCATCTGCAGTTCCTTCCTACACATAATGAGTATAGAGGTTGGGCGCTCTTGTTACTGTTGTACAAGGCATTGGGGAGGCCACACTTAGAGTATTGTGTTCAGTTCAATTATAGGACAGATGTTGCCAAGCTAGAAAGGGTGCAGAGAAGATTTACGAGGTTGTTGCCAGGTCTAGAGGGTCTGAGCTATAGGGGGAGGTTGAGCAGGCTGGGACTCTTTTCCTTGGAGCGCAAGAGGATGAGGGATGATCTTATGGACGTGCATAAGATCATGAAGGGAATAGATCGGGTAGATGCACAGAGTAGGGGAATCAAGAACCAGAGGACATCGGTTTAGGTGAGAGGGGGGAAAGAATTAAGAACCCGAGGGGTAACTTTTTTCACACAGAGGGGTGGTGGGTGTACGGAATGATCTGCCAGAGGAGGTCATTTGCTCAGAGTGGGGGAATCTAGTACCAGGGGACATAGATTTAAGGTGAAGGGGAAAAGATTTAATAGGAACTTGAGGGTAACTTTTTCACATAGGGTGGGTGTATGGTACGAGCTGCTGGAGGAGGTAGTTGAGGCCACGTTTAAGAAACATTTAGACTGGTACATGGATAGGACAGGTTTAGAGGGATATGGGTCAAACGCAGGCAGGTGGGACTAGTGTTGATGGGGCATGTTGGTCGGTGTGGGCAAGTCTATTTCCACACTATGAATTTATGACTCTAATGTTGGGAAATTAATTTCTATTCAATGCCGTTTATTTTCAGGCAGGTGAATGTCATTGGAAGGTTCCTTACAGAACGCTCAGCGACGATGTCGACTTGAAAGTCAAGACACATTTGAAGGTACTGTCCACTTGTCAGGTATTGGTTTATTTTAAACCTGGCATGTCCAAAAGTAAACTCCATGTAAAAGGAATCCTGATTTAATACGATGCCAATAATTAATTTGCTGATTCATTTAAAGATTTAATTATCATGAGTATTTTAACAGGAACATGGAATTTTATCATGGACTCCAGGGGTGTGTGCTATAGGGAGAGATTGAGCAGACTAGGAATCTATTCCTTGGAGTGCAGGAGGATGGCAGGACTATCATATGCTGAGAGAATGGAGCGGCTGGGCTTGTACGCTCTGGAGTTTAGAAGGATGAGAGGATATCTTATTGAAACATATAAGATTATTAAGGCTTTGGACACTGTAGAGGCAGGAAACATGTTCCCGATGTTGGGGGGTCCAGAACCAGGGGCCACAGTTTAAGAATAAGGGGTAAGCCGTTTAGAACGGAGACGAGGAAACACTTTTTCACACAGAGAGTGGTGAGTCTGTGGAATTCTCTGCCTCAGAGGGCGGTGGAGGCAGTTTCTCTGGATACGTTCAAGAGAAAGCTAGATAGGGCTCTTAAAGATAGCGGAGTCAGGGGATATGGGGAGAAGGCAGGAACGGGGTACTGATTGGAAATGATCAGCCATGATCACATTGAATGGCCGATTGGCCTACTCCTGCACCTATTGTCCATTGTCTATTGAACACTGGACGTGGAGCAGTACATCACAGGATCAACCCCATCTTCCCAAAGAGTCCACGCCCAACATGGTGCCTTGGTGGATGGCACGGTGGCGCAGCGGTAGAGTTGCTGCCTCACGGCGCCAGAGACCCGGGTTACATCCTGACTACGGGTGTTGATCGTGTTGGGTTTGTCCCTTCCCCCCGTGAACGCGTGGGTTTTCTCCGGGTGCTCCGGTTTCCTCCCACATCCCAAAGACGTGCGGGTTTGTAGGTTAATCGGCCCTCTGTAAAGTTGCCCCAAGTGTGTAGGGAGTGGATGAGAAAGTGGGATAACATAGAACTGGTGTGAGCGTGTGATCGATGGTTGATATGGACTTTATGGGCCGAAGGGCCTGTTTCCACTGCTGCATCCATCCATCCATATTGTACCAATTGGGTGCAGGAAAGAACTGCAGGTGCTGGTTTAAATCGAAGGTCGACACAAAATGCTGGAGTAACTCAACGGAACAGGCAGCATGTCTGGAGAGAAGGAACGGGTGACTTTCCGGGCCGAGACCCTTCTTCAGACTGATGTCAGGGGAGGGGGCGGAACTGTGTGCAGTTTTGGTCCCCTAATTTGAGGAAGGACATTGAGGGAGTGCAGCGTAGGTTTACAAGGTTAATTCCCGGGATGGCGGGACTGTCATATGCTGAGAGAATGTAGCGGCTGGGCTTGTATAATCTGGAGTTTAGAAGGATGAGAGGCTATCTCATTAAAACATATAAGATTGTTAAGGGTTTGGACACGCTAGAGGCAGGAAACATGTTCCCGATGTTAGGGGAGTCCAGAACCAGGGGCCACAGTTTAAGAATAAGAATAAGCCATTTAGAATGGAGGCGAGGAAACACTTTTTCTCACAGACTCAACTACTCCACGGCACAGTGGCGCAACGGTAGTGGCCCTCACAGCGCCAGGGACCCGGGTTCGATCCTGACTACGGGTGCTGTCTGTACAGAGTTTGTACGTCCTCCCTGTGACCACGTGGGTTTTCTCCGGGTGCTCCGGTTACCTCCTACACTCCAAAGACATACACGTTTGTACGTTAATTGGCTTCGGTAAAATTGTAAATTGTCTCTAGTGTGTGTAGGATGGTGCTAATGTGTGGGGATCGATGGTCAGCAGGGAGTCAGTGGGCTGAAGAGTCTGTTTTCGTGCTGTATCTCTAAACTAAACTAAACTAACATTGGACACAGCATCAGATAGAATCCTATTTAATTATTGGCAATGACGTTTCAGGAGAATGTTATACAACAAAATAAACATTTCACTAGATTCAATATTTTCATAGCTTTCAAGAGAGAGCTAGATTGGGCTCTTAAAAATAGCGGAGAGGGGATATGGGGAGAAGGCAGGAACGGGGTACTGATTGTGTATGATCAGCCATGATCACATTGAATGACGGTGCTGACTTGAAGGGCCGAATGGCCTACTCCTGCACCTATTGTCTATTGCCTATTGTCTATTGTGTAATATCATGATAAGATGGTTTGGACCAGGTTGATTCAAAGTGAATGAATGAATGAATAAGTTTATTGGCCAATTATTATTGGCCAAAGTACTATTTAATAAATGGTATCTGAATGAAACGTAACTATGCATTGGGACCATTGACTTAGACTGTATCCATTTTCTCCAGAGATGCTGCCTGACCCGCTGGGTTACTCCAGCACTCTGTGAAACGTCACCTATCCATGTTCTCCACAGATGCTGCCTGACCCGCTGTGTTACTCCAGCACTCTGTGAACGTCACCTATCCATGTTCTCCAGAGATGCTTCCTGACCCGCTGAGTTACTCCAGCACTCTGTGAAACGTCACCTATCCATGTTCTCCAGAGATGCTTCCTGACCCACTGAGTTACTCCAGCACTCTGTGAAACGTCACCTATCCATGTTCTCCACAGATGCTGCCTGACCCGCTGAGTTACTCCAGCACTCTGTGAAACGTCACCTATCCATGTTCTCCACAGATGCTGCCTGACCCGCTGAGTTACTCCAGCACTCTGTGAAACGTCACCTATCCATGTTCTCCACAGATGCTGCCTGACCGGCTGAGTTACTCCAGCACTCTGTGAAACGTCACCTATCCATGTTCTCCACAGATGCTGCCTGACCCGCTGTGTTACTCCAGCACTCTGTGAAACGTCACCTATCCATGTTCTCCAGAGATGCTTCCTGACCCGCTGAGTTACTCCAGCACTCTGTGAAACGTCACCTATCCATGTTCTCCAGAGATGCTTCCTGACCCACTGAGTTACTCCAGCACTCTGTGAAACGTCACCTATCCATGTTCTCCACAGATGCTGCCTGACCCGCTGAGTTACTCCAGCACTCTGTGAAACGTCACCTATCCATGTTCTCCAGAGATGCTGCCTGAACCGCTGAGCTACTCCGGCTATTTTCATTCTCTTTTGGTAAACCAGGTCAATTTTGGGCAATCTGTAGTTCCCAGTGTCTCCATTTTTTAATCTTTAGTCTTCATCTTTAATCTAAGTTATCATTATGTTTATTCTGAATCAGATTCTACTGGACTTTATCTTATATCTTTTATCCTGTGTCTGTACACTGCGGATGATTCGAATGTAATCATATATAGTCTTGCTGCTGACTGGATAGCATGCACCAAAAACTGTACCTCAGCACGCAACAAAAACTGTATCTCAGTTCATGGACAGGACTGGTTTAGAGGGATATGGGCCAAATGCAGGCAGGTAGCACTACTGTAGATGGGACTTGTTGGCCGGTGTGGGCAAGTTGGGCCGGAGGGCCTGTTTCCACGCTGTATCACTCTAGGACTCTATGTGGCAATAAACTAAACTAAAAACTAACGATCAACGAAACATTTTTTTTTACAGGATGATATGTGTAACTTTATCTGTGCTGCTGATTTGACAGATTTGCTCCTTAAAGCTCCAGGTGCCTGTCTTCTGTTTACTTTTTAGCTTCACTTCCATCAAAGGCATTTGAGACAGATGGAACCTCGTGACGCAGCAGACGTTGTGTCAGATGAGGATGACGTGCGAAGTTGCAGAATGCCTCTGGACCTCGATCAGGTGAATGTACAGGATGTAGAGGGGCAGGGGTAGAGTTGCTACCTCACAGCGCCAGAGACCCGGGTTCCATCCTAACTACGGGTGCTGTCTGTACGGAGTTTGTACGTCCTCCCCGTGACCCACGTAGGCTTTCTCCGGGAGCTCCGGTTTCCTCCCACCCACACTCCAAAGACATGCAGGTTTGTAGGTTAATTGGCTTCGGTAAATATCGTAAATCACCCCTAATGTGTGCAGGATAGTGCTAGTGTACGGGGATCGCTGGTCGGCGTGGACCAAAGGGTCTGTTTCCGTGCAGTCTAAAGAAAGGACGTGGAGGCTTTGGAGATGGTGTAGAAGAGGTTTACTGTAATCTTCCAGGTTCTCCGTTCTAAATTGTAGAGCAACACGGAAAAATACAGAAGTCAGGTGAAGGTAGACACAACAAAGTGCAGATGCCTGAATCTTGTAGTAAAAAAATTAAACTGCTGGAGTAACTCAGCGGATCAGGCAGCATCTCTAGAGAACATGGATAGGTGATGTTTCACAGAATGCTGGAGTAACTCAGCGGGTCAGGCAGCATCTGTGGAGAACATGGATAGGTGACGTTTTGAGACAGAACCCTTTTTCTAAGCCCTGAGTTTATAAATTGATAAATTATTGGAATCGAATTGGGCCATTCGGCCCATTAAGTCTACTCCGCCATTCAATCATGGCTGATCTATCTCTCCCTCCTAACCCCATTCTTCTGCCTACTCCCCATAAGCCATGACACCCATACTAATCAAAAATCTATCTATCTTTAATATATACCTTTAATATATCCACTGATGGCCTCCACAGCCTTCTGTTTCAATTAATTCCACGTATTTACCACCCTCTAACTAAAGAACTTCCTCCTCATCACCATTCTAAAGGAATTACCTTTATTTCTGAGGCTATGACCTCTGGTCCTAGACTCTCCCACTAGTGAAAACATCCTCTCCACATCCACTCTATCCGGGCCTTTCACTATTCGGTAAGTTTCAATGAAGTGTCCCCTCATCCTTCTAAATTCCAGCGAGTACAGGACCATGATATGAAATCCCACAGGGAAGGTCTGTGATTTGGTGGAAAGACGAAAAGATTAAATTAAATAGTAGTGCATGATAAAAGAAAATGCTAATAGTGTGAATGAAGAAACGGAATAAGAATGTTCTAGAAACAGTGTAAACGGAGGAAGCAACAGCATTCCCTGGAATTGGAACAGGAAATAGTTTCATGGGTGTATCTGAACTAATTTGAACACCTTACAAATGCAGACTTGACATGAGATATGGATACCAAATCTGACTGGGGTAAAATAATATGATTATATTCCAGTGGAATAAAGTAACTATGATACCTCACAATCATTTTAGTTTGTTAACATATTGAATAGTATTTTTGAATGCATAATTAAAATCCAGGGATCAAATATTTTAACCATAAGGTTTTGTTAACACAATCTTTAATTGTGGTATCAGTTGACTTAGAAATCCTGCTATCAATCTACTGGCCTCCAATGGAAGTTTTATTTAGTTGAGTTGAGTTTAGTCTATTGTCACGTGTACCGAGGTACAGTGAAAAGCTTTTGTTGCGTGCTAACCAGCCAGCGGAAAGACTTCTTCTTGTCGAGTTCGCACGCAAGATTGGAAGTTGTTCAGCCAGAGCTGAACGCACTTCTCGGCATCCGCAGACAATGGTGTCTGTCTTGTCGCTTCTTGTGCATGGTGGTGGAAACATTGGTGGAAACATGGGCCACGATGTGAACACTCTTTCCTTGACCCCAGCGGAAAGACAATACATTGTTGATTACAATCGAGCCATTTACAGTGAACATGTTATAGTTAGTTTTTACTTCAAACAGATAACAACACAAAAGTTAGTAATACAGTAACGTCTTTATTCCGCCCAGGCGGGTGTGGGAGTCATCTCTCACAGTATGTAAAACACAAACTACAGAGGATTGACAGGTTCTTGCGATAGAGGAAAGGTTAGGAGCAAAGAAGTACAGAGCCCTAGTGAGACCACACCTGGAGTATTGTGTGCAGTTTTGGTCCCCTAATTTGAGGAAGGATATTCTTGCTATTGAGGGAGTGCAGCGTAGATTTACAAGGTTAATTCCCGGGATGGCGGGACTGTCATATGCTGATAGAATGGAGCAGCTGGGCTTGTACACTCTGTAGGTTAGAAGGATGAGAGGTTATCTCATTGAAACATTTAAGATTGTTAAGGGCTTGGACATGCTAGAGGCAGGAAACATGTTCCCGATGTTGGGGGAGTCCAGAACCACGGGTCACAGTTTAAGAATAAGGGGTAAGCCATTTAGAACGGAGACGAGGAAAGACTTTTTCTCACAGAGAGTGGTGAGTCTGTGGAATTCTTTACCTCCGAGGGCAGTGGAGGCCAGTTCTCTGGATACTTTCAAGAGAGAGCTAGATAGGGCTCTTAAAAATAGCGGAGTCAGGGGATATGGGGACAAGGCTGGAACGGGGTACTGATTGGGGATGATCAGCCATGATCACATTGAATGGCGGTGCTGGCTCAATGGGCCGAATGGCCTACGCCTGCACCTATTGTCTATTGTCTATTGTTAGCCCATATATGGTTATGCTGAAGAAGCTATATTTTGCAGATTCAAGCACTCTTGTTAGTGTTGTATGAGAATGGTTAAGCATCCATTTAATTGCTTCTAATCTACAGCTGAATCCATTTTGTAACTTCTAAATCTTTAAACTCTTTCACACAGATACAGGATAAGGGAATAACGTTTAGTGCAAGGTAAAGGCAGTAAAGTCCGATCAAAGATAGTCCGAGGATCACCAATGAGGTAGATAGTAGTTCAGCACCGCTCTCTGGTTGTGATAGGATCAATCAATCAATTTTATTTGTATAGCATATTTAAAAACAACTCGCGTTGACCAAAGTACTGTACATCAGTGCAGGTACTAACGTGCTACATACAATGGTACACAGACCTAACAATACACACATAAACTGTTTACAGAGGGCCTCAAAAACGCTAGGGTGTAGAAATAGGTTTTGAGCCTCGATTTAAAGGAGTCGATGGAGGGGCAGCTCTGATGAACAGAGGGATGCTGTTCCACAGTGTAGGTGCTGCAACCGCTAAAGCGATGGTTCAGTTGCCTGATAACAGCTGGGAAGAAACTTTCACTGAATCTGGAGGTGTGCGTTTTTTCACTTCTGTACCTCTTGCCTGATGGGAGAGAAGTTGTGGATCCATGAGAGATTCCTGGTGTTAGAGCCATTTAGACAATAGACAATAGGTGCAGGAGTAGGCCATTTGGCCCTTCGAGCCAGCACCGCCATTCAATGAGATCATAGAAACATAGAAACATAGAAAATAGGTGCAGGAGTAGGCCATTTGGCCCCGAGCCTGCACCGCCATTCAATATGATCATGGCTGATCATCCAACTCAGTATCCTGTACCTGCCTTCTCTCCATACCCCCTGATCCCTTTAGCCACAAGGGCCACATCTAACCCTCTTAAATATAGCCAATGAACTGGCCTCAACTACCTTCTACGGGCCTCAGGTACATACCTCACGCTGCCTCGGCAAGGCCTGCAGCATAATCAAGGACCAGTCGCACCCTGGCCACTCCCTCTTCTCCCCTCTTCCATCAGGCAAGAGGTACAGAAGTATGAAAACACACACCTCCAGATCCAGGGACAGTTTCTTCCCAGCTGTTATCAGGCAACTGAATCATCCTTGAACCGTGAACTGGAGTCGGGGGATTTGGGGAGAAGGCAGGAACGGGGTACTGATTGTGATCACATTGAATGGCGGTGCTGGCTCGAAGGGCCAAATGGCTTACTCCTGCACCTATTGTCTATTGTCTACCACAACCAGAGAGCAGTCGTGAACTACTATCTACCTCATTGGTGACCCTCGGACTATCTTTGATCGGACTTTACTGGCTTTACCTTGCACTAAACGTTATTCCCTTATCATGTATCTGTACACTGTGGACAGCTCGATTGTAATCATGTATTGTCTTTCCGCTGACTGGTTAGCACGCAACAAAAGCTTTTCACTGTACCTTGGTACACGTGACAATAAACTAAACTGAATTAGCCTCTGGAATATACCTGTACAATTTCCGGATCGTGGTACGTAAGCAAAGATTAATTCATAGCTTGACATTAATCATTATCTATATTACTAAACATGAACATGTATGAACATTAACTTATCTTGGTCGGCATGGGTTAGTTCGGCCGAAGAGCCTGTTTCCGAGCTGTTTGACTCAATGGTAGACAAAAGTGCTGGAGAAACTCAGTGGGTGCAGCAGCATCTATGAAGCGAAGGAAATAGGCAACGTTTTGGGCCGAAACGTTGCCTATTTCCTTTGCTCCATAGATGCTGCTGCACCCGCTGAGTTACTCCAGCACTTTTGTCTACCTTCGATTTTCCAGCATCTGCAGTTCCTTCTTAAACACTGTATGACTCTATGATTCTCTACTGTAGTTTAGTTTATAGAAACAGCATGGAAACAGGCTTTTCGGCCCACCGTATCCCTGCCGACCAGCGATCACTCCATGCACTAGGGACAATTTACAGAAGCTAATTAACCTACAGATCTGCACTTCTTTGGAATGTGGGAGGAATCCGGAGATCTTGGAGAAAACCCACACAGTCTTTGGGAGAACATAGTTGCAAACTCCACACAGACAGCACCCGTAGTCAGGATTGAACCCGGGTCTCTTGCGCTGTGAGGCAACAACTCTACCGCTGCGCCACCGTGCCGCCCTGTCAGTGGCACTACCCCACCAACTGTATGTGATGCCATTCAGTATTGTAGCGGTGCCTGCTGGCGCACGCAGGTATCGAACCCGGCGTTCGGAAGCCGCGGTCACGTGACTCGGGAGGGGCTGTTGTTTTTCGCGCGGTTTCGTTTTCGAGCGGTTTTGTTTCCGCGCGGCAGTTGTGTGCAGACCACCGTTGTGGCCAGACGTGTTGTAAGAACCTGTGACCTAAGAAGTTATTTCCAAAATAAAATAAGTTGATAAAACTTAGTTGTCATTCTTGTGACCATCAAAGTATAACTATTTTGACTTTGTTTTGCAGTCCAGTAATGATTCAATGCCTGGGCCCGACAGCAGTCTCTCACCTTGGCTCCAGCGTAGTCCAAGAGATGATGGCGGGGAGATATGGTCCTCTGATCTGATGAACTCCTTAACGCGAGGGGCAGAGGGAAAGCAGAGCCTCAACGATGACAGTTCAGGATCGGCTCCGTCCTGGCTGGCCGACACTCGGGCTGAGAGTTCGGCATTGGTTCCTTGCGATGACGTTGATAATGGCCGTTCATCTCAACCAGGGCACGCTGGAAGCCCAGGAGCTTTTTCCCCAGCTTGCTTGGAGACGAGGGAACCGACACATTGTCAGGGCAAGGAAGGTACGTCTGTAGCCCACTGCCCGAGCCAAGTTCCTGCCACAGAGGAGCTGAAGCACAATGGAGGAGATGCCGGAAAAGCCTTCAACGTGGATCGTGTGGGAGCATCCAGCGACCCGCGGGACCCGGAGATGGAAGAGACTCGCCCTGACGGAGATCAGAGTCCCGTGGATGAAATAATGAACGGAAACATCAACCTCGCCTACCCACCCAAGAAGAAACACATTATGATTTACATTTGCGGAGGCTACAAAGGTAACCGTGTCTGAGATACTCTTTGCACCGGCCTCCACCGCCCTCTGAGGCAGAGAATTCCACAGACTCACAACTTTCCGTGAGAAAAAGTGGCCTTGTCTCCGTTCTAAATGGCTTACCCCTTATTCTTAAACTGTGGCCCCTGGTTCTGGAATCCCCCAACATCGGGAACATGTTTGCTGCCTCTAGCGTGTCCAAACCCTTAATAATCTTATATGTTTCAATAAGATCACCTCTCATCCTTCTAAATACAAGCCCAGTCCCTCCATTCTATCAACATATGACAGTCCCGCCATCCCGGAAATTAACCTGGTGAACCTACGCTGCTCTCCCTCAATAGCACGAATTTGACTGGATAGCATGCAAAACAAAGCTCTTCACTGTACCTTGGTACACTAATGTTTCATAATTGTATCCGCTTCTATAGCTTCCTCTGGCAACTCATTCCAGATATGGACGACCCTCTGAGTGAAAACGTTACCGCTGTGATCTCTCTTAAATCCCGCCCTCGTTCAGCGTGTGCCCTCTGGTTTTAGAATCTTAATAGGCTTCTTTTCATGTACTCATATTGATATGCAGACAATACTTTTAAAAGGTGAATGATTCATGCAGTCACAGAGTCACACAGACCAAATGCCCCACTACACTAGTCCCACCTGTGGCTGCGTTTGTCCCATAGCCTTGTAAACCTGTCCTATCCTGTCTACTTGTCTTTTAAATGCTGTTATAGTATCTTCCTGGTACTATATTCTTTGCCTCAGAGGGCAGTGGAGGCAGGTTCTCTGGATGCTTTCAAGAGAGAGCTAGATAGGACTCTTAAAGATAGCGGAGTCAGGGGATATGGGGAGAAGGCAGGTACGGGGTACTGATTGGGGAAGATCAGCCATGATCGCATTGAATCAAGGATCGAGTGGCCTCCTCCTGCACCTATTGTCTATTGTCTATTGTCCTCCTTAATTACATCCTCTGGCAGCTCATTCCATACACCCACCACCCTCTGTGTAAAAAAGTTGACCCTCAGGTTCTTATTAAATTGTCTCCCTCGTACTTTAAACCTATGTACTCTGGTTCTCGATTCGCTTCTCTGGGCAAGAGACTGTGCATCTACCCGATTTATTCATCTCATGATTTTGTACACCTCTGTAAGGTCGCCCCTCATCCTCCTGCGCTCCAAGGAATAGGATCCTAGCCTGCTCAACCTCTCCCTATAGCTCAGGCTCTCGTGTCCTGGCAACATCCCCGTATGTCTTCTCATGCACTTTCAATATGGAAGCTTCCCAGCTATTGTCAGGCAACTGAATCATCCCACCACAACCAGAGAGCAGTGCTGAACTACTATCTACCTCATCTTTGATCAGACCATAACACAAACCAACCTCCCTTCCATTTACTCCGTCTACACCTCACGCTGCCTCGGCAAGGCCAGCAGCATCATCAAGGACCAGTCGCACCCTGGCCACTCCCTCTTCTCCCCTCTTCCATCAGGTAAGAGGTACAGAAGTGTGAAAACGCACACCTCCAGATTCAGGGACAGTTTCTTCCCAGCTGTTATCAGGCAACTGAACCATCCTACCACAACCAGAGAGCAGTCCTGAACTACCATCTACCTCATTGGTGACTCTCGGACTATCCTTGATCATACTTTGCTGGACTTTACCTTGCACTAAACGTTATTCCCTAATCCTGTATCTGTACACTGTAAATGGATCAATTTTAATCATGTATTGTCTTTCCACTAACTGGTTAGCATGCAACAAAAGCTTTTCACTGTACCTTGGTACACATGACAATAAACTAAACTGAAACTGAAACTAGAAGCATTTTGATTTTGGTGTTACATAGTAAATACATAGAAAATAGGTGCAGGAGGAGGCCATTCGGCCCTTCGAGCCAGCACCGCCATTCATTGTGATCATGGCTGATCGTCCCCAATCAATAACCCGTGCCTGCCTTCTCCCCATATCCCTTGATTCCACTAGCCCCTAGATCTCTATCTATCTCTCTTAAATCCACCCAGTGACTTGGCCTCCACTGCCCTCTGTGGCAGGGAATTCCACAAATTCACAACTCTCTGGGTGAAAATGTTTTTTCTCACCACAGTCTTAAATGACTTCCCCTTTATTCTAAGACTGTGGCCCCTGGTTCTGGACTCGCCCAACATTGGGAACATTTTTCCTGCTTGTCCAGTTTCTAGCTTGTCCAGTCCTTTTATAATTTTATGTTTCTATAAGATCCCCCCCCCCCCCACCCCTCATCCTTCTAAACTCCAGTGAATACAAGCCTAGTCTTTTCAATCTTTCCTCATATGTAAGTAAGTAAGTAAGTTTATTGGCCAAGTATTCACATACAAGGAATTTGCCTTGGTGCTCCACCCACAAGTAACAACATGACATACAGTAACAGTTACGAATGACTCAGAAAACACTAAACATTAATAATAATAAAACATTAATGATAAAACACCATTGATCAAGCATGTGAACCAACAAAATACCAGATCAAAGGGAGGCTACAGATGTTTGGCTGTTGAGTAGAGCAACTACTCGTGGATAAAAACTGTTTTTACGTCTGGCTGTGGCAGCTTTGACAGTCCGGAGTCGCCTTCCAGAGGGAAGTGATTCAGAGAGTTTGTGGCCAGGGTGAGAGGGGTCAGAGATGATCGTGCCCGCTCGCTTCCTGGCCCTTGCAGTGCACAGTTCATCAATGGAGGGAAGGTTGCAGCCAATAACCTTCTCAGCTGATCGGACGATTCGCTGTAGCCTCCAGGTGTCGTGCTTGGTGGCTGAGCCAAACCAGACCATGATGGAGAAGGTGAGAACAGACTCTACGATGGCCATGTAGAATTGGACCATCATTGCCTGTGGCAGATTGTGCTTCCTCAGCTGCCGCAGGAAGTACATCCTCTGTTGTGCCTTTTTTACTGTGGAGTCGATGGTAGCCCCCCACTTAAGGTCCTTGGAGATGATGGTTCCCAGGAACTTAAAATACTCCACAGATGTGACTGTGGTGTTGTTGATGGTGAGTGGGGTGAGGGGAGGGGGAGCTCTCCTAAAGTCTACAATCAATTCCACTGTCTTTGGAGCATTGAGCTCTAGGTTGTTGCTACGGCACCAGGACGCCAGCTGTGACACTTCCTGTCTGTAGGCAGGTTCCTTCCCATCCTGGATCAGTCCAATCAGGGTTGTTTCGTCCACAAACTTGAGAAGCTTGAAAGAGGTGTCTGTGGAAGTGCAGTCATTGGTGTAGAGAGAGCAGAGGAGAGGAGAGAGTACGCAGCCTTGCCATCCATTCTTATGACAGTCCCGCCATCCCTTCTTATGACAGTCCCGCCATCCCAGGGATCAATCTCGTGAACCTACGCAGCAGCTTCAATCACAAGGATTTCCTTCCTCAAATTAGGAGACCAAAACTGTTTTTTTGTGTGGAACATAATTCTTTTAACTTAAAATTCCAGATACAGAGCACGAGAGGAATGCACTAATGAAGAGAGCGTACCCACAAGTGTACAAGTATTGCAGGGAAAGGGGGCGTGACATCATGATGGTTGACCTCAGATGGGGACTGAAGGATGGAATCAGTGACAACCACACAACCACACGGCTGCATCTTGAGGTCCTGAAGGAGTGCCAACAAACTCAAGGTGCCAACTTCATTGTAAGTATGATGTTTACTGTAGTTTAGTTTGGAGATACGGCGCGGAAACAGGCCCTGCAGCCCACCCAGTCCGCACCGACCAGCGATCCCCGCACACTAACACTATCCTGCACGCACTAGAGACAAATTACATTTATACCAAGGCAATTAACCTACAAACCTGCACGTTGAGCCCTGACCCAAAACATCAACTATTCACGTTATAGATAATAGACAATAGACAATAGGTGCAGGAGTAGGCCATTTGGCCTTCGAGCCAGCACCGCCATTCAATGCCTGCCTTCTCCCCATATCCCCTGACTCCGCTATTTTTAAGAGCCCTATCTAGCTCTCTCTTGAAAGCATCCAGAGAACAGGCCTCCACCTCCCTCTGAGGCAGAGAATTCCACAGACTCACCACTCTCTGTGAGAAAAAGTGTTTCCTCGTCTCCGTTCTAAATGGCTTACTCCTTATTCTTAAACTGTGGCCCCTGGTTCTGGACTCCCCCAACATCGGGAACATGTTTCCTGCCTCTGGCGTGTCCAAGCCATTACACTTATACCAAAGCCAATGAACCTACAAACCTGCACGTTGAGTCCTGACCCAAAACATCAATTATTCACATTCTCCAGAGATGTGCCTGACCAGCTGACTCCAGCATTTAGTTCAGTTTAGTTTATTGTCACGTGTACCGAGGTACAGTGAAAAGCTTTTGGTGCGCGCTAACCAGTCAGCAGAAAGACAATACATGATTACAATCGAGCTGTCCACCGTATGGATACAGGATAAAGGGAATAACGTTTAGTGCAAGGTAAAGTCCAGTAAAAATGTCCGAGGGTCTCCAATGAAGTATAATAGTAGCTCACTCCACCTGTCTATCTATCTATCTATCTATCTGTCTATCTATCTATCTATCTATCTATCTATCTATCTATCTATCTATCTATCTATCTATCTATCAGATCGGTCTATCTATCTATCAGATCGGTCTATCTATGAATAGCAGATTGACACAAAATGCTGGAGTAACTCAGCGGGTGAGGTAACATCTCTTGGCTCTCGACCCAAAACGTCACCCATTCCTCCTTTCCTGAGATGCTGCCTCACCCGCTGAGTTACTCCAGCATTTTGCGTCTAGCTTCGATTTAAACCAGCATCTGCAGTTCTTACTTACCTATGAATATCGATCAGATGAGTTGAACAAGGTTAATTCCCGGGATGGCGGGACTGTCATATGCTGAGAGAATGGAGCAGCTGGGCTTGTACACTCTGGAGTTTAGAAGGATGAGAGGGCATCTCATTGAAATATATAAGATTGTTAAGGGCTTGGACACGCTAGAGGCAGGAAACATGTTCCCGATGTTGGGGGAGTCCAGAACCAGGGGCCACAGTTTAAGAATAAGGAGTAAGCCATTTAGAACGGAGACGAGGAAACACTTTTTCTCACAGAGAGTGGTGAGTCTGTGGAATTCACTGCCTCCGGGAGCGGCGGAGGCAGTTTCTCTGGATGCTTTCAAGAGAGAGCTAGATAGGGCTCTTAAAGATAGCGGAGTCAGGGGATATGGGGAGAAGGCAGGAACGGGGTACTGATTGGGGACGATCAGCCATGATCGCATTGAATGGCGGTGCTGGCTCGAAGGGCCAAATGGCCTACTCCTGCACCTATTGTCTATTGTCTATTATCTATTGAATATCGATCAGATGAGTTGCACTTGGCCTCATGTTCGGCATGGACACTGTGGGCCGAAGGGCCTGTTCCTGTGCTGTACTGTTCTATGTTCCAGTCTCTGTGTAACAGAATACGTGCTGTAAACTCTGCCTCACCTTTGATTTAACTCTGTAATTAGACTCGGCCCTCGCCATGAACACGACTGTTGGTGCAGCAATTAAACAAGATCGCTTTTCGTTTTTTCCCTCATATAGCTGCTGGTTGGACAAAAGCACGACTCGCCTTACCTTCCCGACAGCATAATTAAAGATGAATTCGAAGCTATTTTTAACTGCATTGAGAAGGAAAGACTGGCGAGAACAAAAGAGAGGCAGGGTGGTGAACCCGAGACTCCGAGCGAACCACCCGGATCACGGGAGTGTGCGAGACGTCTCATGGTCGCCGGATCTCGCCTCCGAGGGCGCGGTGATCTCGTGCCCCCACCTGCCCGTTGCACCCACACCGCTGGCACTGCGGGTCCCGCAGCCAAGGCACCCCCGCAGGCAGTGGACCTGGACAATACGACTGCACTACTGCTGCAGTGGTACAAGTTAGATGAGAACTGCACCCCTAATGCCTACAGGCTGCAGCCCATCAGGTTAGTCTGTGGAGGTATACAGCAAGGAAACAGGCCCTTCGGCCCACCGAGTCCACGCTGAATTATTTGCCACAGAAGGCCGTGGAGACCAAGTCAGTGGATATTTTTAAGGCAGAGATGGATAGATTCTTGATTAGTGCTGGTGTCAGGGGTCATGGGGGGAAGGCAGGAGAATGAGGTTGGGAGGGAGAGATAGATCAGCCATGATTGAATGGCGGAGTAGACTTGATGGGCCGAATGGCCTAAGTCTGCTCCTATCCCTTATGAATTTATGAAGTTCAGCTTTATTTGGTACTTTATTTGCGCATGTATGGAGGTAGAGTGACATTCATTGTTGTACACAGTTCAGTACAAGCTTCACTATGCATTAGCACGTAGATACATCTCAGATAAGCATCTCAGATTCAGTACTGGTGTACAGCAGTCGTACACTGAGACCGTATACAGAGTCGCCAGTTTGGGGCCAGTTGATGTAAGTGCAGGGATCTTGACCTGACCATGAAGGCCCGTTGCCATGGCGACGTTGCAGGGTCGGCCTGGCCAAGCGTAGCCGCGGTGTCCTCAGCCGCGGCTCCACCGCTGTAGGCTGTGTGCGGTCCACGTGCTCGGCCTCTTGGAGCGGCGCCCGGTCCAGCCCAGCCCCAGGCTTCTGCAGGGCCTCCAGTGGCCCACTCCCCCGTCGAGGCCATGCAATCACTCCCGCAGCGCGTCTGCTCACCGCCCCATCCCCGCCCCCCCCCCCCCCCTCCCGCTCCTCTCTGGGTGGGCTATAGAGGCATAGAGTCTTATAGTGATACAGCGTGGAAACAGGCCCTTCGGCCCAACTCGCCCACACCGGCCAACAATGCCCCAGCTACACTAGTCTCACTTGCCTACGCTTGGTCAATATCCCTCCAAACCTGTCCTATCCATGTACCTTTCTAACTGTTTCTCAAACATTGGGATAGTCCCAGCCTCAACTACCTCCTCTGGCAGCTCGTTCCATACACCCACCACCCTTTGTGCGAAAAAGTTACCCCTCGGATTCCTATTAAATCTTTTCCCCTTCACCTTGAACCTATGTCTCTGGTCCTTGATTCCCCTACTCTTGGCAAGAGGCTCTGTGCATCTACCCGATCTATTCTTCTCACGATTTTGTATTTAAGATCTCCCCTCATCCTCTTGCGCTCCATGGGATAGAGACCCAGCCTATGCAACCTCTCCCTGTAGCTTACACCCTCTAGTCCTGGCAACATCCTCGTAAATGTTTTCCGAACCCTTTCAAGCTTGACAATATCTCTCCTATAACTTGGTTCCTGGTCCACGGCGTGCGAGTCCACTTCAACCGATGTTAAAATCATATTTTACTTATTTGTTTCCTGCATGGATTCAATTAGTGTAGTTTAGTTTAGTTTAGAGATACAGCACGTTAACAGGCACATCTGTTTCCATGCTGTATGACTCTATGAGTCTATGTTCCCGATGTTGGGGGAGTCCAGAACCAGGGGCCACATTTTAAGAATAAGGGGCAAGCCATTTAGAATGGAGACGAGGAAACACTTTTTCACAGAGAGGGTTGTGAGTCTGTGGAATTCGCTGCCTCAGCGGGCGGTGGAGGCCGGTTCTCTGGATGCTTTCAAGAGAGAGCTAGATAGGGCTCTTGAAGATAGCGGAGTCAGGGGATATGGGGAGAAGGCAGGAACGGGGTACTGATTGGGGATGATCAGCCATGATCAAATTGAATGGCAGTGCTGGCTCGAAGGGCCAAATGGCCTACTCCTGCACCTATTGTCTATTGTCTATTGTTCCATGTATCAGAACTAGCCACTTTCACCTTTATTTAACACAGTATAACCTGGTGGTAATGTTTGGTTAAGTTTAATTTTTAAGATACAAAGTGGACTCAGGCCCTTCAGCCCATCGAAACCACGTTAACCAGGGATCTCCATTCAGCAGTTCTATCCGACACACACTAGGGACAATTTATAGAAGCCATAATTGCAGGTCTTTGGATTGCGGGAGGAAACAGGAGCACCCGGAGAAACATCCACATGGGGAGAACGTACAAACTCCGTACCGACAGCACCCGTAGTCGGGATGGAACCCAGGCCTCTGGCACTGTGAGGCAGCAACCTTTCCACACAGAGAGTTGTGAGTCTGTGGAATTATCTGCCTCAGTGGTGGAGGCCGGTTCTCGATCCTTTCAAGAGAGAGCTAGATAGGGATATGGGGTGAAGGCAGGAACGGGGTACTGATTGGGGATGATCAGCCATGATCACATTGAATGTCGGTGCTGGCTCGAAGGGCCGAATGGCCTACTCCTGCACCTATTGTCTATTGTCTACCGCTGTGCCACCATGCCGCCTATTGTAGACGTTGTCAATTGCAAGTCCTCTGACTCTGAGCTCTGTGTTGGTTTGCAGCGCACACTTCCCAGAGTTTTACAGCAAGGATCCTTCCCGCAGGCAGCAAGCAAGGAACAGCTGGTCGAATTCCTCCCACAAGCTATGGAGCATCCTCCAGGAATACACACCACTCGCACTGGGCCAGGAAGCCACCTCGAGACTTCTTGAAACAGGTATTCTTGGAAACGTCAACACTAATCACAACTGCATGCTTGCCTATACTCCCACACTACACCGACAATACACAATAGGTGCTGGAGTAGGCCACTCGGCCCTATTAGTTTGTAGGCTAATAGGCTTGGTGTAAGAATAAATTGTCCCTAGTGTCTGTAGGATATTGTTAGTGTCCGGGGATCGCTGGTCGGCACGGACTCGGTGGGCCGAAGGGCCTGTTTCTAAACTAAACTTAACTAAACTAAACTAAAGTCTGAAGTGACATAGAACATAGAACAGTACAGAACATCTCCTTTATACTTTGCCCCTCTCACCTCAAAACTGTGTCGTCTAGCGCGTGACATTTTCACCCTGGGGGAAAGATTCTGACTGTCTACCCCATCTATGTCTCTAAGTCAATGAAGATGAGCATACCATGTGCCTTCTTTACCACTCACTTCCTCCTTGTGTTGCCACTTTCAGGGAGCTGTGGACTTAATCCTCAAGATATCTCCCTGCACAATAATACTGCTGGGAGTTTGGCCGTTACCCTAACAACGGGTCAAATAAACCCATTATACTTTCCCCTTACATTGGACCTATCAAAGAATGACCACAACAACTCAAGCTATCTATAGAAACATAGAAACATAGAAGATAGGTGCAGGTGTAGGCCATACGGACCTTCGAGCCTGTACCGCCGTTCAATATGATCATGGCTGATCATCCAACTCAGTATCCTGTACCTGCCTTCTCTCCATACCCCCTGATCCCTTTAGCCACAAGGACCACATCTAACTCCCTCTTAAATATAGCCAATGAACTGGCCTCAACTACCTTCTGTGGCAGAGAATTCCACAGATTCACTACTCTCTGTGTGAAAAATGTTTTTCTCATCTCGGTCCTAAAAGACTTCCCCATTATCCTTAAACTGTGACCCCTTGTTCTGGACTTCCCCAACATCGGGACCAATCTTCCTGCCAACTCCTTAAGAATTTTGTACGTTTCTATAAGATCCCCCCTCAATCTTTTAAATTCTAGCAAGTACAAGCCGAGTCTAACCAGTCTTTCTTCATATGAAAGTCCTGCCATCCTAGGAATCAGTCTGGTGAACCTTCTCTATGGCAAGAATGTCTTTCCTCAGATTAGGAGACAAAAACTGTACACAATACTCCAGGTGTGGTCTCACCAAGGCCCTGTACAACTGCAGTAGAACCTCCCTGCTCCTATACTCAAATCCTTTTGCTATGAATGCTAACCTACCATTCGCTTTCTTCACTGCCTGCTGCACCTGCATGCTTACTTTTAATGACTGGTCCCTTCCACAGCGTGTGGGTATTCTGGCCTGGGTCAGCACGGCTGAGCTGCCAGGGGTAAAGTTGCGGGGAGGGCAGGAGCATTGAGAAGGAGGGGGCTGGGGATCATGCCCGCAACTCACTCAGTAGCTCGGGTGGCTGCGAGCGGCCGCCGAGACTGGACAGCGGAACTGCAGCTAGACCTGGGGCTCGCTGGCGATCTGGAAACTGCAGAATAACTGAAAAACACGTGAAAACTATGTATTAATAGTATGTATTATTACTAATTTATGTACTATTAGTATGTATTATTACTAATTTATGTATTATTAGTATGTATTATTACAAGTTACTAATTTAGTTAGTGTGTATTATTTATGACCTCTGTTTATTAACTATGACGATAGATGTGACCCCCCATCTGCTCACAAACATGGGTCCTGGCCCCTATGCAATAAAGTTTGCCGACACCTGAACTAAACCAAACCCTTGATCCTGTTCCGCCAGCCTTTTTTCAACATTTAGCAACTCAAAATGTGGGTGTGTCTTCATTGCCGGGAAATACGGTATATATAAACAGACAATAATAGTGCAAAAAAACAAAGCCAATGGCCCCAAGTCTATGAGGTTAGACATCAAATAACCTCTGATGTAGTTCAGAAGTTATTTGAGGTAGTAGTGTTTAATAGTCTGATGGTTGTCAGGAAGAAGCTGCTCCTGAACCTGCATCGGCATTTAACTAGGTTAGCCATTTTTCAGCCCACTTGCCCAGCTGATCAATGTTTTGCTGTATCTTTACTTTTCTATGATACCGTATCCTCTCGTGTCCTGCCCAATTTAACCACGGTTATGTTCTATATGTTTGAGGCGGTCACGGTGGCGCAGAAGTGGAGTTGCTGCCTCACGGCGCCGGAGACCCGGGTCCGATCCCGACTATGGCCGCTGTCTGCACGGAGTTTGCACGTTCTCCCCGTGACCTGCGTGGGTTTCCTCCCACACTCCAAAGACGTGCGGGTTTGCAGGTTAATTGGCTTCAGTAAAGATTGTAAAATCATCCCTAGTGTGTGTGTAGGGTGGTGCAAGTGTACGGGGATTACTGGTCGGCGTGGACTCGGTGGGCCGAAGGCACTGTTTATCAAAACTAAACTGAACTGAACGAAATATTCCAGTTATCGAGCAGGAGGTCAAACAAGGACTGCAGACCGAAGGATGCCCTGAGAATCACTGCCATTGGTTTAAACGCTACATCACGGACATCAACTACAATCTATCGAGTGACAGAGCATCAGCTTATATTGACGTTCTACCACGGATGCCAGAGCTGAATCTACCTCTTTGGAAAGCCCACACTATGTTTCTGGACACCATTCATGCTAGGGTAAGAAGCTGCTCAGTTATAACTTAACCATGTTATAGACAATAGACAATAGGTGCAGGAGTAGGCCATTCGGCCCTTCGAGCCAGCACCGCCATTCAATGTGATCATGGCTGATCATCCCCAATCAGTACCCCGTTCCTGCATTCTCCCCATATCCCCCGACTCCACTATCTTAAAGAGCCCTATCTAGCTCTCTCTTGAAAGCATCCAGAGAACCGGCCTCCACCGTCCTCTGAGGCAGAGAATTCCACAGACTCACAACTCTCTGTGTGAAAAAGTGTTTCCTCGTCTCCGTTCTAAATGGCTTACCCCTTATTCTTAAACTGTCGCCCCTGGTTCTGGACTCCCCCAACATCGGGAACATGTTTCCTGCCTCTAGCATGTCCAAATCCTTAACAATCTTATATGTTTCAATAAGATGCCCTCTCATCCTTCCGAACTCCAGAGTGTACAAGCCCAGCCGCTCCATTCTCTCAGCATATGACAGTCCCGCCATCCCGGGAATTAACCTTGTAAACCTACGCTGCACTCCCTCAATAGCACGAATGTCCTTCCTCAAATTAGGGGACCAAAACTGCACACAATACTCCAGGTGTGGTCTCACTAGGGCCCTGTACAACTGCACAAGGACCTCTTTGCTCCTATGCTCGACTCCTCTTGTTATAAAGAACAACATGCCATTTGCTTTCTTCACAGCCTGCTGTACCTGCATGCTTACTTTCATAGCGTTCCTGCCTTCTCCCATATCCCCTGGTTCCGCTATCTTTAAGAGCCCTATCTAGCTCTCTCTTGAAAGTATCCAGAGAACCTGCCTCCACCGCCCTCTGAGGCAAAGAATTCCACAGACTCACCACTCTCTGGTGAGTTCTAAATGACCTACCCCTTATTCTTAAACTGTGGCACCCTAGTTCTGGACTCCCCCAACATTGGGAACATGTCTGCTGCATCTAGCGTGTACAAACCCTTAATAATCTTATATTTTTCTGTGCTGTATCTCCGAAGTCTAAAGTCCAAAAATCTCAACTGGAGATGCTGATTTACTATAAAAAGACACAAAGTGCTGGAGTAACTCAGCGGGCCAGGCAGCATCTCTGGAGACCATGGGTAAGTGAATATAGATAGGGACCCTTCCGTAATCATACTCTCCTCTCTTCCAGTTTGCTTTCTTCCCCCGCCCCCTGCCACTCCACAATCAGTCTGAAGAAGGATCCCGACCGGAAACATGGTGTAAATTGTAAATTGTCCCTAGTGTGTGTACAATAGTGTTAGTGAGGTCGTAAATGTGTCCCTTATTTGGGAGTGAGAACGTTTGCAACCCTGCTGAGTTACTCCAGCTCTGAGTGTCTTTTTCTAGGCTTGGGGAAATGTTGCTCCCTTTAGTCTGGGGATGGTGAGACAGAGGCAATAAGTCATCTATGGGTGACGGGTGCAATCAGCTAATGGGACGTGTGAGAGGGATCAGACTCGGAAAACAAACACCAGTCGATGTGTCTCGCTCCTGTTACGCTGAAAGCCACCAGTGACTGTGTCAAAAGGAAGCAAGCGACAGTTGTTTGCCTTTGAAACACAACACCACACTGTGTGATTTACAGCAACACAATTATATCAACACTTGATCTAAATTGGATATACTTTTCTACACCTGAACAATGGACCATATTCATTCCAGTTCTTCATAATTGATGGCCCTGGTGTAACATTTCAAAAGCTTTGCTTGCCAGAACTTTAGTAAATATTCCACGTAGACTCCGCCAACTAATGACTTTTACTTCAGTGGTTTGTAGATAACCCTGTTGATAAACAGTCTCTTGCAAAGAAGCAGAATAAGTCTGATATTCTTTGGAATGACAGGATGACAGGATGGATGGATGGATGGATGGATGGATGGATGGATGGATGGATGGATGGATGGATGGATGGATGGATGGATGGATGGATGGATGGATGGATGGATGGATGGATGGATGGATGGATGGATGGATGGATGGATGGATGGATGGATGGATACATGGATAGATGGATAGACAATAGGTGCAGGAGTAGGCCATTCGGCCTTTCGAGCCAGCACCACCATTCAATGTGATCATGGCTGATCATCCCCAATCAGTACCCCATTCCTGCCTTCTCCCCATATCTCCTGACTCCACTATCTTTAACAGCCCTATCTAGCTCTCTCTTGAAAGTATCCAGAGAACCGGCCTCCACCGCCCTCTGAGGCAGAGAATTCCACAGACTCACAACTCTCTGTGTGAAAAAGTGTTTCCTCATCTCCGTTCTAAATGGCTTACCCGTTATTCTTTAGATAGGTAGACCGGCAGACAGACAGACAGACAGAGTTTGGTTTAGAGATACAGCATGGAAACAAGCCTTTTAGCTCGCCGAGTCCGTGTCAACCAACGATCACCCCTTTTATCCTACACACACACGGGCAAATTTACAGAAGCCAATTAACCTACAAGCCTGCACGTCTTTGGAATGTGGGAGGAAACCGGAGCACCCGGAGAAAACCCACGCAGGTCACGGGGAGAACATACAAACTCCGCACAGATGGCACCCGTGGTCAGGATGGAACCCGGGCCCCTGGTGCTGTAGGGCAGCAACTCTACCGCTGTGCCACCGTGCCACCCAGTACTTGGCTGAACTGTAAGCAAATACGAATTTCACTGTACAAGTGTGTATGTGGCAATATAAAACCATTCAACTATTCAACCTTTTCCCTTTGCACAGATTGTGGGCTGAAGGGCGTGTTCCTATGCTGTACGTTCTGTGTTATTTTAATTGTTTAGTGTATGTCAAGTATGTTCTGTATTTTAATTGATAACCAAACAATCACAATCATAATAATACTTTATTAGCCAAGTATGTTTTGCAACATACGAGGAATTTCATTTGCCAAGTCAGTCATACAAATAAAAAGCAACAGAACACACAAAATACATTTTAACATAAACATCCACCACAGTGACTCCTCCACAATCCCCACTATGATGGAAGGCGAAAAAAAGTTCAATCTCTTCCATTCTTTGTTTTCCCGCGGCTGGGGGCCTCGAGCCCTCTGTTGATGGGCGATCTTGACTCCCGTAACCGGCGGCGTTTGGGTCCTCCGCATCGGGGCGATCCAGCTCCTGCGTCAGGGGGATGTCTGCTTCCCCGCGCTGGGCGATCGCACCCCACGTCGGGGCTGGTCGAGCCTCTGCATCGTTGGAGCTCCCGACTCAGCCTCACCCGAGACTGCGAGCTCCCGATGTAAAGACCGCAGGCCACGGTTGGAGCGATCCCAGGCAAGGAATTGGCTCCGATGATAAGTCCACGCCCCGCGTAGGGGCTCAAAGTCAGTCCGAGGAGGCCTCCATTTCTATTGATGAAAATCCATGGATACGACCCGGGAAACAATAGCATCTCCGGCAAGATAAGAAACTGAAAAAAAGTTTCCCCCGACCCCCTCCCCCCTCCCCCCACATAAAACAAAACCGGAGAACATTACACTAACTTTTAAAACGCACTAAAAAAATATATATATACGAAAAAACAGACTGTTGGCGGAGTTGCCAATCTTGCCGCGTCCCTGGCGCCCGTTTGTGTCCTGTTAATTAGTTTAGTTTCGTTTATTGTCACGTGTACCGAGGTACAGTGAAAAGCTTTTGTTGCGTGCTAACCAGTCAGCAGAAAGACAATACTTGATTACAATCGAGCCGTCCACAGTGTATAGATACAAGGATATAATGTCTAGCGCAGGATGAAGGCAGCAAAGTCTCATCAAAGATAGTTCGAGGGTCTCCAATAATGTTGATTGTCGTTCAGAACTGCTCCCTACCACAACTAGAGAGCGGTCCTGAACTACTATCTACCTCATTGGAGATCCTCTGACTATCTTTGATTAGATTTTACTGCCTTTACTTTAATATATCGTCACAGCTAATTTGTCTGGATTGTTCATAAATTCATTTTCCTAAGTGATAGGAATCGAATTAGGCCATTAGGCCAGCAAGTGTACTCCGCCATATCTATCTCTGCCTTAAAAATATCCAGTGACTTGGCCTCCACAGCTGTCTGTGGCAAAGAATTCATAAGATCATGAGTATATTAGGTCATTTGGCATAATTTGGCCTAATTGGCCTTAATAATTAGGCCATTTGGCCCATCAAGTCTACTCCGCCATTCAATCATGGCTGATACATCTCTCCTAACCTAATTTTCCTGCCTTCTCCCCATAACCTATGACACCTGTACTAATCAAGAACCTATCTATCTCTGCCTTAATCTGTGGAACTCATTGCTACAGAGGGCTGTGGCCAGGTCAGTGGATATTTTTAAGGCAGACATAGACAAGTGTGGTGTGGTGGCGCCTAACGGCAGCGGCTCGACTGAAGCCCGTCTATCTTTTTTTTAATTTTTGTCTCGTTATATCTATGTTTGATTCTAGTTTTATTATTTTTTTAGCTGTGTATATGTGGGGGAAACCAGTTAAAATCTCTTCCCTGTACGGGGAAGCGACTTTTTCCCCATTGGGTCTCTGATGTCGTTGGGCCTAACATTGTGGAGCCGGCGCTGGCCTCCAACCGGGACCAACCTGAGGGCTCCAGTCGCGGAGCCTGTGGACTCGCCAGCGCGGAGCTGGACGGCTTCGGAGTGAAAAGAGCTGTGGTGGTGCGCGGCTGCGATCTGACTTCGGAGCTTCGGAGGCTCTGGCCGCAGGCCCGGTAGACAGGAACATCGGGAGCTCGCAGGTCCCTGGTGGGAGACCGCTTTTCGGAGCTCCCGACGGAATCGCGGGGTTTAAATGACTCGGAGCGGGGCCTAACATCGACCGGCGCGGCTTAAACGGCCGCGGGACTTACCATCGCTCACCAGCTCACGGCTTTAACATCGGGAGCTCCAGTTCGCCTCGACGCTGCAGTTGGACTGCTGGACCACGGGAGAAAAACAAAGGGAAGAGATAAGACTTTTGCCTTCCATCACAGTAAGGAGGTGTTGGAGACTCACTGTGATGGATGTTTGTGTAAATTGTGTTAAGTGTGGGTCTTGTTTTGTTTTTGTAATTGCTAAGACTGTAGAAAATTCAATTTCGTTCAAACCAAGTTGTTTAAATGACAATAAAAGGCATTCAAATCAAATCAATCAAATCAAATCAACCTTTATTGTCGTCTTGCAAAGCAACAGTTGCACAGTGCAAAATGAGAAGACGTTTCCCAGGGAATACCGGAGCAACGCACATGAAACTTAAAACATTTCACACATAATAACAATAAAAAACAATCCAATCCCTGATGAAACAGTATAAATAGTTAAAAGCAGGTAAAACAGCAACATTAAAATACAGTAAACCAATCATTAAAATGTCCAGGGCAGCTGATTTGAGTGGCCAGTGCCAGAGTTATTAAAATGTCAGTGCAAAGCCGCAGAATCAGGTGACTGTGAGTACAGAGTGACTGTTTAGCAGCCTCACAGCCTGTGGCAGGAAGCTGTTTAGCAGTCTGGTTGTCCGGGCTTTGATACTACGGTATCTCTTGCCTGATGGCAGGAGATCCAGGTGTGTGTGGAGGGGGTGCAGTTTGTCCTTAGCTATTCTCAGAGCTTTTTTCAGACAGCGGCTCTGGAACAGTTCTTGTACCGAGGGTAGGGAGACGCCAATGATCCTCTCTGCTCCCCTCACTACCCTCTGCAGAGCCTTCCTGTACGTGAGTACAGACTCCACCGTGCCCCTGTAAAAAGTCCTGAGGATGTTGGTGGGGAGTGAGGCCGGTTTGAGTTTCCTCAGGTAGTACAGTCAGTCGCTGATGGGCCCGTTTGACAATCCCAGTGTTGTTCCTGGACCAGGTGAGACTGTCTGTAATTTGCACTCCGAGGAACTTAATACTCTCCACACTGTGGTGCCACTGATGTTGAGGGGTGTGTGTTTTGGCTGCGCCCTCCTGAAGTCGACAACCATCTCCTATTCTATTCTATTCTATTCTAGACAAATTCTTGATTAGGACGGGTGGCAAGGGTTATGGTAAGAAGGCAGGAAAATGGGACTATGAGGCAGAAATGATTGAATGGCGGAGTGGTGCCGATGGGCCGAATGGACAATTTCTACTCCTATAACTTGTGAACTTGTAAAAATATCCACTGACTTGGCCTCCACAGCCGTCTGTAGCAATGAATTCCACAGATTCACCATCCTCTGACTAAAGAATTTTCTCCTCGTCTACTTCCTAAAGGAACGTCCTTTAATTCTGAGGTTTATAGACACGAGGCCAAGTTCAACTCATCTGATCGATATTCAATAGACAATAGACAATAGGTGCAGGAGTAGGCTATTCGACCCTTCGAGCTAGCACCGCCGTTCAATGCGATCATGGCTGATCATCCCAAATCAGTACCCCGTTCCTTCCTTCTCCCCATGTCCCCTGACTCCGCTATTTTTAATATTGAGGCTTATTGAGTAATATTAATTGTTCTGCCTATACTAGCTTCGTCACACCAACATATATGAATACAAGGTCAGCTGGGGACGGGATGGAATCAATCCTCAACTCAACAGGTCCCACTTTTTCTACACCGAACAACTGTGTAACGATTTTCGAAAGGCCTTCATCTCCAGTTTTAACAGGTCAGTGCTCGTACCTCATTCGAATGTAACAGGAATTAAAATCCAAAAGTGCTGGAGTAATTCAGCGGGTCATAGAAACATAGAAACATAGAAAATAGATGCAGGAGGAGGCCATTCAGCCCTTCGAGCAGCACCGCCATGCATTGCGATCATGGCTGATCATCCCCAATCAGTACTCCGTTCCTGCCTTCTCCCCATATCCCCTGACTCTGCTATCTTTAAGTGCCCTATCTAGCTCTCTCTTGAAAGTATCCAGCGAACCGGTGATAAAGAGAATAAGTCGTCAAGTCAAATCAATTTTATTTCTATAGCACATTTAAAAACAACTCTCGTTGACCAAAGTGCTTTACATCGGTGCAGGTACTAACGTGCTACAAACAGTGGTACATAGATCTAACAATACATACAAAGATACAAACATACGTCCTCCCTCAGAGAACCTCAAGAAAGGCTTGAGAGTGGAAATACGTTTTAAGTCTAGACTTAAAAGAGTCGATGGATAATAGAGAAATGATGATCAAGGGAACAGGCCATCGTTAGCTGTGGGCTGGGTGAAAATGAGTTACAGATAATGAAACTCAACAAGTCGACTTTGAAACCAGTACAGTCACTTGACTGGGGGAGGGACATAGGGTGCAAGGGCTATAAAGTTAGAGTAATCATATATTAAGATTAATTGGTTACGCAAGGTTTACTTTCAATTCAAATCTACTCAATTTTACATGACAGTGTAAATGTTGCTGTATTAACATAGGCCAAAGGCCATGGGCATTTTACTAATGGTAACCAAGTAACAATGGCTATGGTGAACCCCTTTTATAAAGCGTGAATGTTAGGAACAGAACCAATACTTCATCGTTAAATTAAAAAGTCAGCATTTAAGATCAAAAATGGACACTTAGCCCCAGTTGTTTAGTGGTGAAAATCACCTTAAAACCAAATGTTATATGCCTTTGTGATTCTCAACACGTTTGGTCATTTGCCTTGCATAGAGGGAAAAAACCCACACGTGCGTCTACTCTGTGAAAGCGGTAGAGTTGCTGCCTCACAGCGCCAGAGACCCGGGTTCCATCCTGACTACGGGCGCTGTTTGTACAGAGTTCGCACGCTCTCCCCGTGACCTGCGTGGGTTTTCTACGGGTGCCCCGGTTTCCGCCCACACTTCAAAGGCGTACAGTTTTGCAGGTTAATTGGCTTGAGGTAAATTGTAAATTGGCACAGAAACATGTTCCTGATGGTGGGGGGAGTCCAGAACCAGGGGCCACAGTTTAAGAATAAGGGGTAAGCCATTTGGAACAGAGACGAGGAACCACTTTTTCTCACAGAGGGCGGTGGAGGCTGGTTGTCTGGATACTTTCAAGAGAGAGCTAGATAGGCTCCTAAAAATAGCGGAGTCAGGGGATATGGGGAGAAGGCAGGAATGGGGTACTGATTGGGGATGATTAGCCATGATCACATTGAATGGCGGTGCTGGCTCGAAGGTCCGAATGGCCTACTCCTGCACCTATTGTCTATTGTCTATTGACTCGGTGGGCCGAAGGACCTGTTGCTATGCTGTATCTCCAAAGTGTAACTCTTCAACCATGAACCTTTCCCCAACAGGATCGTTGGTTCGGAGGCCGCTGAGAGAATGACGGGGAGAGCGAATAGATGCCACACAGTGAAGAGATGGGTGTTGGAGGAGGTGCTGGAGCACGTGGACCATTGTCACAAACTGTGAGTCTCATAGACGTCTCACACATTATAGCAGCAACCAACCATTCCTCAATGCATGGTCTTCAAACACAACCCTGATGGCACCAGCGCGGGTGGTGTGACGGGCAGTGAAGAGCGTTATCACAAGTTACAGCAGGATCTCGATCAAAAATAGGCACAAAGTCCTGGAGTAAGCGGGTCAGGTAGCATCTGTGGAGAACATGGATAGGTGACGTTTCACAGAGTGCTGGAGTAACTCAGCGGGTCAGGCAGCATCTGTGGAGAACATGGATAGGTGACGTTTCACAGAGTGCTGGAGTAACTCAGTGGGTCAGGCAGCATCTGTGGAGAACATGGATAGGTGACGTTTCACAGAGTGCTGGAGTAACTCAGCGGGTCAGGCAGCATCTGTGGGGAACATGGATAGGTGACGTTTCACAGAGTGCTGGAGTAACTCAGCGGGTCAGGCAGCATCTGTGGAGAACGTGGATAGGTGACGTTTCAGGTTGGGACCCTTCTTCCACTTTCCCCAGAGATGCTTCCTGAGCCCCTGAGTTACTCCAGCATTTTGTGTCTATCTTTGGTGTAAACCAGCATCTACTGTTCATTTCTATTAGGATCTTGATCAACTGGGCCAAATGCAAGCAGATGAGACTAGGGTAGATGGGGCATGTTGGTCGGGATTGGCAAGTTGGGCCTGTTTCCACTCTGTATGACTCTATGACTATCCAGCCCAATCATATCACACATGAGTACACTCAAGACATAAAGCAGGTAGTGCCAAAGAAGAAAGGGAGCATAGTACAGAATAAAACGTTGCAGTAACAGAGAAAGTGCAGGTTAAAAAAAGTACAGGGGCCATAGTGAGGTAGGTTGGGAGATGGAGAGGTCTGATGACAGTGAGGAAGAAGTTGTTCCTGAATCTGTTCCTGTGGTCCTGAATCCGGTGGACCGTGCTGTCAAGTTTGTGTATCTTCTGTGGAGGTACAGAGTTCCCACGTCACCAGGATTCAGGAACAGCTACTTCCCTGTAATCAGGTTTAAGATGTTTATTATTGTCATGTATACCCAGGTCGCTTTGTTGTGCATGCTGCCCAATCAGACTATAGAAGTCTGAAGAAGGGTCTCGACCCGAAACGTTGCCTATTCCTTCGCTCCATAGATGCTGCCTCACCCGCTGAGTTTCTCCAGCATTTCTGTCTACCTTCGATTTTTCCAGCATCTGCAGTTCTTTCTTACACATTTAGTTCAGTTCAGTTTATTGTCACGTGTAGCGAGGTACAGTGAAAAGCTTTTGTTGCGTGCTAACCAGTCAGTGGAAAGACAATACATGATTAGAATCGAGCCGTCCACAGTGTACAGATACATGGAACTTGGACACGCTAGAGGCAGGAAACATGTTCCCGATGTTGGGGGAGTCCAGAGCCAGGGGCCACAGTTTAAGAATAAGGAGTAAGCCATTTAGAACGGAGACGAGGAAACACTTTTTCTCACAGAGAGTGGTGAGTCTGTGGAATTCTCTGCCTCAGAGGGCAGTGGAGGCCGGTTCTCTGGATACTTTCAAGAGAGAGCTAGATAGGGCTCTTAAAAATAGCGGAGTCAGGAGATATATGGAGAAGGCAGGAACGGGGTACTGATTGGGGATGATCAGCCATGATCACATTGAATGGTTCGAAGGGCCGAATGGCCTACTCCTGCACCTATTGTCTATTGTCTATTGTCCACTGTACGGGGTGATTGCTGGTCAGTGCGGACTCGGTGGTCCGAAGGGCTTAGAGTCATAGAGTGATACAGTGTGGAAACAGGCCAGTTTCCTTGCGATATCACCAAAGTAAACTAGAAAGCATAGTTTTAAGGTGAGATGGGAAAAGTTCGAAGGAAATATGAACATAAACAGGAGATCTTCAGTGAATGTTATTTTACACAGAGGGTGGTGGGTGCCTGGAACGTGATGCCAGGAGTGGTGCTGGGGGCAGATATGATAGTGGCACTTAAGAGCTTTTTGGAAGGGCACATCGATATGCAGAGAATGGATATAAAGGTTGGTCTTGACATCATGTTCAGCACAGACGTTGATGGGCCGAAGGGCCTGTTCCTGTGCTGTACTGTTCAAGAAGGAACTGCAGATGCTGGAAAATCGAGGGTAGACAAAAGTGCTGGAGAAACTCAGCGGGTTTCTTCAGACTCAAGAAAGTCTGAAGAAGGGTTTCGGCACGAAACATTGTCTATTTCCTTCGCTCCTGTGCTATACTGGTTAGTTTAGTGTAGAGATACAGCATGGAAACAGGCCCTTCGGCCCACTGAGTCCACACCAGCCATCGATCACCCTGCACACTAACACTGTCCCACACATGCTAGGGACAATATTACATTCATACCAAGCCGATCAATCTACAAACCTGTACGTCTTTGGAGTGTGGGAGGGAACCAGAGCACCCGGAGAAAACCCACACGGTCACAGGGAGAACGTGCAAACTCTGTACAGACAGCGCCCGTGGTCAGGATCTCTGGCGCTGCAAGACACCAACTCTACCGCTGCGCCACCATGCTGTTCTATGCTCGATATTGTTTGCCAACATTTGCTGGAGAAATTCGGATGATAACATTAATTAGGAGGGATAAACGTCTCTGTCTGATGTAAGCTGAGATATTCTGAGTGGAAATCAAGACCATGCTTGGTTACTTAGGTCTTAATCTTATTTAAGAGGTTGTGATTTTTTTTAAGCTCTGTGTAAGCTTTTGTTAAGCTGCTTAAGTATTTCAAGGGACATTAGTTTACTTCAGTTTATATTTGTCATGTGTACCAAGGTACAGTGAAAAGCTTTTGTTGCGTGCTATCCAGTCAGCAAAAAGACAATACATGATTACAATTGAACCGTCCACAATGCACAGATACATGAAGTTCAGTAAAGTCCAATTAAAGATAGTCCGAGGGTCTCCAATGAGGTAGATAGTAGTTCAGCACCGCTCTCTGGTTGTGGTAGGATGGTTCAGTTGCCTGATAACAGCTGGGAAGAAACTGTCCCTGAATCTGGAGGTGTGCGTTTTCACACTTCTGTACCTCTTGCCTGATGGAAGAGGGGAGAAGAGGGAGTGGCCAGGGTGCGACTCGTCCTTGTTTATGCTGCTGGCCTTGCCGAGGGGCATGTTTTTTTACACAGAGGGTGGTGGGTGCCTGGAACGCGCTGCCAGAGGTGGTGGTGGAGGCAGATACGATAGTGGTGTTTAAGAATATGGATCCTGCAGGCAGATAGATACAAGATGTTCCAAGCATCTAGTTTAGCAAGGACAGACATTGTAGGCCGGTGTTCTATGTTTTTCAAGAGGTGTTGACATAGTTGATGACTATTATCATATTACAATCAAAGACAGACACAAAAAGCTGGAGTCTAGGGCCTGTCCCACTTTCCCGAGTTACTCACGAACTCTCCCGAGTTTTCCCCTTGATTCCAACTCGGGGAATGTCGGCTAATGTCGGTAGCGAGCTCGTAGGAGCCCGTAGGAGTCCGTAGATGTTTCGTAGCGGCTCCTGATGCCAGCCGTAAGAACTCGGGGCATCAGGTAAGTCGGGACGTCCACGAGTAAAGAAAATATCCCCGAGTACCTACGAACGGCTATTACCGTAATTCTCCGAGTTCGAATCAAGGGGAAAGCTCGGGAGACTTGGGACAGGGCCTTTACTCAGCGGGACAGGCTGCATCTCTGGAGAGAAGGAAAGGGTGTCATTTCGGGTCGAGACCCTTCTTCTGACTCATATCATATTACAATCAATTATTTTAAAAATATTAGTAGGTGTTGCTCTTCAATGGGTGAAAAAAATTAATTTCAAACATAATTTTGTTTTACTATTTAATTGTACCAAAGTTACACATTTTGTTTAAGAAGGAACTGCAGTTGCTGGAAAATCGAAGGTAGACAAAAGTGATGGAGAAACTCAGCGGGTGCAGCAGCATCTATGGAGCGAAGGAAATAGGCAACGTTTCGGGCCGAAACCCTTCTTCAGACTGGTGTAGGGTGGGGGGAGAAGAAAGGAGAAAGGACGGGGTGGAGCCAGAGGGCTGAGGGAGAGCTGAGAAGGGGAGGAGACAGCAAGGCCTACTGGAAATTGGAGAAGTCAATGTTTATGCCGCTGGGGTGCAAACGTTTTGGTTTCGTACTAGAAACATAGAAAATAGGTGCAGGATGAGGCCATTCAGCCCTTCGAGCCTGCACCGCCATTCATTGTGATCATGGCTGATCGTCCCCTATCAATAACTCGTGCCTGCCTTCTCCCCATATCCCTTGACTCCACTAGCCCCTAGAGCTCTATCTAACTCTCTCTTAAATCCATCCAGTGACTTGCCCTCCACTCCCCTCTGTAGCAGGGAATTCCATAAATCACAACTCTCTGGTGAAAACGTATTTTCTCACCTCAGTCTTAAATGACCTCCCCTTTATTCTAAGATTGTGGCCCCTGGTTCTGGACTCGCCCAACATTGGGAACATACTGTCAGAATTAAAAGGATGGATGGTGTTACTCTGTTCACAGATCTTCGCTGTTCATGGGGAGAGAAGGTTTTTTGCTCAGTCTGAAGGAAAGTTTGCAACAGTCCAAACAGAGGGCCGTTGTACTCCTTGGAGAAGCAGGATGCGGTAAGAGTGTTCTTGTGGCCAAAGCATCCATCCTGGCCTCTGAATGGATCTCCGGGTAAGTGCCCCATCCTCAATTTGTACCATTGTTGCTGTGCGGCACGGTGGCGCAGTGGTAGAGTTGCTGCCTCACAGCGCCGGGGATCCGGGTTCAATCCTGACTATGGGTGCTGTCTGTACGGAGTTTGTACGTTCTCCCTGTGGCCCTGTGAGTTTTCTCCGGGTGCTCTAGTTTCCTCCCACAATAGACAATAGGTGCAGGAGTAGGCCATTCGGTCCTTCAAGCCAGCACCGCCATTCAATGTGATCATAGCTGATCATCCCCAATCAGCACCTCCCGTTCCTGCCTTCTCCCCATAGCTCCTGACTCCGCTATTTTTAAGAGCCCCATCTAGCTCTCACTTGAAAGCATCCAGAGAACCTGCCTCCACCGCCCTCTGAGGCAGAGAATTCCACGGATTCACAACCCTCTGTGTGAAAAAGTGTTTCCTCGTCTCCGTTCTAAATGGCTTTCCCCTTATTCTTAAACTGTGGCCCTCGGTTCTGGACTCCCCCAACATCGGGGGAGTCCAGAACCCTTAACAATCTTATATGTTTCAATGAGATCCTCTCTCATCCTTCTAAACTCCAGAGTGTACAAGCCCAGCCTCTCCATTCTCTCAGCATATGACAGTCCCACCATCCCGGGAATTAACCTTGTAAACCTACGCTGCACTCCCTCAATAGCAAGCACACTCTATAAGATGTACAGGTATGTAGGTTAATTGGCTTGGTATAAATATAAATGGTCCCTGGTGTGTGTAGGACGGTGTTGATGTGTGGGCTCACTGGTCGGCACAGACCCGATGGGCCGAAGAGCCTGTTTGCTGCATCTCTGAACTCTAAACCTTTACCCCTTCACCTTTAACCTATGTCCTCTGGTACTCTGGGCAAGAGACTCTGTGCGTCTACCCGATCTATTCTTCTCATGATTTTATACACCTCTATAAGATCTGCCCTCATTCTCCTGTGCTCAAGGGAATAGAGTCCCAACCTGCTCAACCTCTCCCTGCACCTCAGACCCTCGGGTCCTCGTAAATTTTCTCTGCGCCCTTTTCATAGAAACATAGAACATAGAAATTAGGTGCAGGAGTAGGCCATTCGGCCCTTCGAGCCTGCACCGCCATTCAATATGATCATGGCTGATCATCCAACTCAGTATCCCGTACCTGCCTTCTCTCCATACCCTCTGATCCCCTTAGCCACAAGGGCCACATCTAACTCCCTCTTAAATATAGCCAATGAACTGGCCTCGACTACCCTCTGTGGCAGAGAGTTCCAGAGATTCACCACTCTCTGTGTGAAAAAAGTTCTTCTCATCTCGGTTTTAAAGGATTTCCCCCTTATCCTTAAGCTGTGACCCCTTGTCCTGGACTTCCCCAACATCGGGAGCAATCTTCCTGCATCTAGCCTGTCCAACCCCTTAAGAATTTTGTACGTTTCTATAAGATCCCCTCTCAATCTCCTAAATTCTAGAGAGTATAAACCAAGTCTATCCAGTCTTTCTTCATAAGACAGTCCTGACATCCCAGGAATTAGTCTGGTGAACCTTCTCTGTACTCCCTCTATGGCAATAATGTCCTTCCTCAGATTTGGAGTCCAAAACTGTACGCAATACTCCAGGTGTGGTCTCACCAAGACCCTGTACAACTGCAGTAGAACCTCCCTGCTCCTATACTCAAATCCTTTTCCTGCTTGCATCTCCTTTCCACTAATGGGCGGCACGATGGCGCAGCGGTAGGGTTGCTGCCTCACAGCGCCGGAGACCCGGGTTCGATCCTGACTACGAGTGCTGTCTGTACGGATAGTGTTAGTGTGCGGGGATCGCTGGTCGGCGCGGTCCAGGCTTGTGTTTCCACGCTGTATTTCTAAACTGTATTTCTAAACTAAACTAAACTAAACTAAAATAAAGGGGTATCACGTACTAAAATAATTATACATTGTTCAATGAGTTTGTTTGCCAACTAGAATATGAAGCCTATGTAACTATAGCCTCGCCTCAGATAATGGACATTGATATAATACAGTGTAAATGATTAATTGACTATTTTCCCTGAGGAGTAATTATCTTCAAGGATTTTTGTGCCCATGGTTACAAATAATGTTTAATGAGAACATGTACTGCATCCACCGACTCGATGACATTGGCCGAGTGAATGCTTAAAAACACGTCAATATTGACATGCCTGAATAAACAAACTAAAATTGACTGATAAAACTTTACATACAAGTTCGAAAAACGGCTGTGGAGGACGTCATTGGGTATGAAAGCAGAGATTCTTGATTAGTGCGGGTGGCAGGGGTTACGGGGAGAAGGCAGGAGAATGGGGTTGTGAGGGAGGGATAGATCAGCCATGATTGAATGGCGGAGTAGACTCGATGGGCCGAATGGCCCAATTCTGTTCCTAAGACTAATGCATTTATGTGTATAAATTACTTAGAGCAAAGTTTAACGAATTTTCAGGTAATTTTATATCTGAAGAAGGATCCCAAACCAAAACACCACCTGTCCATTACCACCAGAGATGCTGCCTGACCCTCTGAGTTACTCCAGCACTTTGTACTTGCTCAAGATTCCAGCATCTGTGTCTTCATGTAATCATGTTTTCACTGGGTGCTCCGGTTTTCTCCCACACTCCAAAGGGCCGAAGGGCCTGTTCCCACGCTGTATCTCTAAATCTAAAACTACATCTTCCTCTGGCAGCTCATTCCAGATACAGACTCCCCTCTGAGTGAAAACGTGGCCCACGAGCCCCCACATAAATCTCTCCCCGCTCACTTTAAGCCGAATCCTGAGTTTTAGAATCTACGATGTTTCTTTAAAAACTAAAAAAAGATCAGATAACACCATATATATATACAAGGGCAGCACGGTGGTGTAGTGGTAACGTTACTACCTCACAGCGCCAGAGACCCGGGTTCGATCCTGACTAAGGGTGCTGTCTGTACGGAGTTTGCACGTTCTCCCCGTGACCTGCGTGGGTTTTCTCCCAGATCTTCGGTTTCCTTCCACACTCCAAAGACTTGTAGGTAATTGGCTTGGTATAAATGTACAAACGTAAAATTGTCCCTAGTGGGCGTAGGATGGTGTTAGTGTGCGGGGATCGCTGGTCGGCGCGGACCCGGTGTGTCCGCACTGTATCTCTAAACTAAACTAAACCAAGTCAAACCAAACTCAAGTATGTTTGCATTTCAATTTCAGGGAGCTGCATCGAGTTGTTCGCTTTGTCGGTGTGACCGGGGAGAGCAGAAGTCTTCGGCTGCTTCTGCACGGCTTGTGCATCCAACTTGCTGAAATATATCATAAGTCTATCTGTTTCTCAGAGGTATTATGATTAAAATGATGCCTGTCTGTGGCGACAGAAAGTAATTAAACAAAATAGTTCTGAGCTTACCTGAATATGTGTACGTGTGTGTGTGTGTATACATATCAGTCTGAAGAAGGGTCTCTCCCCGAAACGTCACCTATTCCTTCGCTCCACAGATGCTGCCTCACCCGCTGAGTTTCTCCAGCATTTTTGTCTACCTTCGTGTATATATATATATATATATATATATACACACACACACACACACACACACACACACACACACACACACACACACACACTGACACACACACACACACACTGACACATACACACACATATACATATCTATGTATATGTATATATATATATGTGTGAATATATATATCTATATTACTAAATCTCTGATCTTGACCGCTTTTGGCCCACTGTGCTGCCATTTCCGACAGAACGCCGCCACCTACGGCCGTCATTTTTGACCACCTCGTTCAGAGCCCCCCTCCGTCTTACGGGTGCAGAGGATTTTTCCCATCAATGAAAAATCAGAGAGATATTAATGTTTTTTAAAAATTCACCATTCTCTCTGCTGCCCCTGCTGGAGGGAGGGGGAGGGACTATAAAACCAGGAAGTGGTGTGCCTCACTCAGTCTCTGCAAGATGGATGAAGCCAAGGGTCAAGTCTCTCTGAGCTCTGAATAACACTGAACAAATGTCTACACAACTGTGAGTACCCTTAATGTGGTTTGAAAATGAAAATATGGTTTGTTTGAAGTAAAAAGGCACTGCCTGCACATGGTGGTTTGGGTGATTTGACTTGAAGTTGAAAGGCACTACTTACTGCAAATGGTGGCTTGGGAGCTTTGGCGTGAAGTTGAAAGGCACTACTTACTGCAAATGGTGGCTTGGGTGTTTTGGCTTGAAGTTGAAAGGCACTGCAAACGGTGGCTTGGGAGCTTTGGCTTGATGTTCAAAGGCACTACTTACTGCAAATGGTGGCTTGGGTGTTATGCTTGAAGTTGAAAGGCACTACTTACTGCACATGGTGGCTTGGGTGCTTTGGATGAAGTTGAAGCACTACTTACTACAAATGGTGGGCTGGGGTGCTTTGGATTGAAGTTGAAAGGCACTACTTACTACAAATGGTGGTTTGGGTGCTTTGCTTGAAGTTGAAAGGCACTACTTACTGCAAATGGCTTGGGAGCTTTGGCTTGAAGTTTAAAAAATTCACCATTCTCTCTGCTGCCCCTGCTGGAGGGAGGGGGAGAGACTATAAAACCAGGAAGTGGTGTGCCTCAAGTCTCTGCAAGATGGATGAAGCCAAGGGTTAAGTCTCTCTGAGCTCTGAATAACACTGAACAAATGTCTACACAACTGTGAGTACCCTTAATGTGGTTTGAAAATGAAAATATGTTTTTTTTGAAGTAAATAAGCACTGCCTGCAAATGGTTGTTTGGATGCTTTGGCTTGAAGTTGAACGGCACTACTTACTGCAAATGGTGGCTTGGGTGCTTTGGCTTGAAGTTGAAAGGCACTACTTACTGCAAATGGCGGCTTGGGTGCTTTGGCTTGAAGTTAAAAGGCACTACTGCAAATGCACTTACTTCCTGCACTCTATATTGATTTTAGATAAAACGCTACCACTTACGGCTGTGATTTTTGGCCATCTTACTCAGTCCCCCCTCCACTGAGCAGGTGCAGAGAATTCTTCCCATCAATGAAAAATAAGTGTTATTAGTGCTTAAAAAATGTTGAGAATCTCTCTCCTGTCAATCACGCCCTGATGGCCACACCTTTTCCGGTGGGAGGGGGAGGGGTTATAAAACCCAGGAAGTGTGGGTGTGGCTCAGTCTCTGCATGATGGGGGAGGGAGAGGGCATGACTGTCTGAGCTGTGAATCAACTGAACACACTGAATGTCTACTGAACTGTGAGTTTGGTGTTTTGTGTGGTTTTATGGTGGTTTCACCCTGCATGAAATGGTATGAAACTGCACTTGAATTTGGTCGCCTTGCACCATGCTGAAAGTGGTATGAAACTGCACTTGAATTTGGTCGCCTTGAATCCAGCTTGAAGTGGTATGAAACTGCACGAATTCGGTGGCCTTGCACCCTGCTCATAGTGGTAAGAATCTGCACTTGAATTTGGTGGCCTTGCACCCTGCTTTAAATGGTAGGAACATGGATTTGAATTTGGTGGCCTTGCACCCTGCTTGAAATGGAATTTCAAGGAATAGTCATGAGTCAACTGCCAGCCCACCAGCCGTGAGTGAGCTGCCAGCAGATCAGGCTTGAGGGACTGAGCTGCCATACCAGCACTCCAGAAAGCCCCCCCACTGGCCACTAATATTGGAATTGGTGGAGAGGTGGAAGATTGCGTCGGGGGACTAGCCCAACGAGTCCCACTTAGTTTAGTGTGTGTGTGTGTGTGTGTGTGTGTGTGTGCGTGTGTGCGTGTGTTAACGCACACCTCCAGATTCAAAGACAGTTTCTTCCCAGCTGTTATCAGGCAACTGAACCATCCTACCACAACCAGAGAGCAGCGCTGAACTACTATCTACCTCCTTGGTGACCCTCGGACTATCCTTGATCGGACTTTGCTGTCTTTACCTTGCACTAAACGTTATTCCCTTATCATGTATCTGTACACTGTGATTGTAATCATGTACAGTCTTTCTGCCATGCACAGTGAACAGATACAGGACTAAGGGAATCATTTAGTGCAAGATAAAATCCATTTATAGCTAGTCCGAGGGTCTCCAATGAGGTAGATGGGTGTTCAGGACTGCTCACTAGTTGGTGATAGGATGGTTCAGTTGCCTGTTAACAGCTGTGAGGAAACTGTCCCTGAATCTGGAGGTGACCTCGGATTTTTAAAACTTAAAAGACTAATCTCCTTGTAAATGTTGATAGTCCAACGCCTCTACTTCCTTAGAAAGCTCAGGAAGTTCTGCATGTCCCCAACAACTCTCACCAACTTCTACAGATGCGCCATAGAAAGCATTTTATCGGGATGCATCACAGCTTGGTTTGGGAACAGCTCCATCCAAGACCGCAAGAGATTGCAGCGAATTGTGGACGCAGCCCAGACCGTCACACAAACCAACCTCCCTTCCATTGACTCCATCTACACCTCACGCTGCCTCGGTAAGGCCAGCAGCATCATCAAGGACCAGTCACACCCTGGCCACTCCCTCTTCTCCCTTCTCCCATCGGGCAAGAGGTACAGAAGTGTGAAAACAAACGCACACCTCCAGATTCAGGGACTGTTTCATCCCAGCTGTTATCAGGCAACTGAACCATCCTACCACAACCAGAGAGCGGTCCTGAACTACTATCTACCTCATTGGTGACCCTCGGACTATCCTTGATCGGACTTTGCTGGCTTTACCTTGCACTAAACGTTATTCCCTTATCATGTATCTGTGCACAGTAAACGGCTCGATTGTAAGGTATTGACTTTCCGCTGACTGGTTAGCACGCAACAAAAGCTTTTCACTGTACCTCGGTACACGTGACAATAAACTAAACTAAAACTGTAACTGCTCTCATCTAGGAATTCCCGGGGCTGTTAAATGAGTTCACTTCCCTGCTGGAGCTCGCCACTGAAGACCATCCTCTGTTGATCGGTTTGGATGGTTTGGACGAATTGTCCGATGACTACAACGCACGAAGCCTTTTCTGGTTTCCGAGCGAGCTGCCGAAGAACGTCTATATCATTGCATCCATGACCGTTGAGGAGAAGGAGGCTGCACCAAAGGTAACAATGTCTACGCAGTAACGACACTTTATTACGTCAGGGGCTACGGGGAGAAGGCAGGAGAATGGGGTTAGCAGGGAGAGATAGATCAGCCACGATTGACTGCGCGGAGTAGACTCGATGGGCCGAATGGCTTAATTCAGCTCCTACCACCTTTCAACAGTGGAAATAAGTTGCTGGCTGTGATGGATGTGGAGAAGATTCATGATGATGTTGCCAGGACTCCAGGGTGTGTGCTATAGGGAGAGGTTGAGCAGGCTAGGACTCTATTCCTTGGAGTGCAGAATGGAGTATTGTGTGCAGTTTTGGTCTCCAAACTTGAGGAAGGACATTCTTGCTATTGAGGGAGTGCAGCGTAGGTTCACAAGGTTAATTCCTGGGATGGCGGGACTGTCATATGTTGATAGATTAGAGTGACTGGGCTTGTACACTCTGGAATTTAGAAGGATGAGAGGGGATCTTATTGAAACATAAGATTATTAAGGGTTTGGACATGCTAGAGGCAGGAAACATGTTCCCGATGTTGAGGGAGACCAGAACCAGGGCCGCAGTTTAAGAATAAGGGGTAAGCCATTTAGAACGGAGATGAGGAAATACTTTTTCACACAGAGAGTTGTGAGTGTGGAATTCTCTGCCTCAGACGGCGGTGGAGGCATGTTCTCTGGATACTTTCAAGAGAGAGTTAGATAGGGCTCTTAAAGATAGCGGAGTCAGGGGATATGGGGAGAAGGCAGGAACGGGGTACTGATTGGGGATGATCAGCCATGATCACATTGAATGGCGGTGCTGGCTCGAAGGGCCGAATGGCCTACTCCTGCACCTATTGTCTTTTGTCTATTGATTAGGGGTGATCTTATAGAGGTATGCAAAATCACGAGAGGAATAGATTGAGTAGACACACAGAGTCTTTTGCCCAGAGTAAGGGAATCGAGAAACAGAGAATGTAGGTTAAAGGTGACGGGGGTAAGATTTAGACTTCAGAGATACAGAAACAGACCCTTTAGCCCATCGAGTCCGTGCCGACTTATGACACATTGACTGATTGATTTACTGTACAATTTACACAAAGCAACAGGGGGGAGTTCATAAGCATATTGCTTTGCCGAGAACAATGATACTGTTTGCTAGTAGCTGCTCAATAAAAGCAAGTGACGTGTTGTACTCAGGCATTAATTGTACAAAATGTCATGATAGCACAATAAATCTACTGAGATAGGGCGTCACGGCGGAGCAGCGGTAGAGTTGCTCCCTCACAGCGCTAGAGACCTGGGTTCCGTCCTGACTACGGGTGCTGTCTGTACGTTCTCCCTGTGACCTGCGTGGGTTTTCTCCGGGTGCTCCGGTTTCCTCCCACACTCCAAAGACGTGCAGGTTTGTAGGTCAATTGGTTGTAAGGTTGTAAAAAATTGTCCCTGGTGTTTAGGATTGTCCCTTGTGTACGGGGATCGCTGGTCGGTTCAGACTAGGTGGGACGAAGGGCCTGTTTCAGTGCTGTATCTCTAAACTAAACTAAAGTTGAACCACAACGACCACGAGGAGTTTTTTTTTACAATCTTGTTACAAAATGGTACTTATCAGACAATGCGATAATAGGCAATAGGTGCATGAGTAGGCCATTCGGCCCTTCAAGCCAGCACCGCCATTCAATGTGATCATGGCTGATCATCCCCAATCAGTACCCCGTTCCTGCCTTCTCCCCATATCCCCTGACTCCGCTATTTTTAAGAGGCCTATCTAGCTCTCTCTTGAAAGCAACATAGAAACATAGACAATAGGTGCAGGAGTAGGCCATTTGGCCCTTCGAACCTGCACCGCCATTCAATATGATCATGGCTGATCATCCAACTCAGTATCCCGTACCTGCCTTCTCTCCATACCCCCTGATCCCTTTAGCCACAAGGGCCACATCTAACTCCCTCTTAAATATAGCCAATGAACTGGCCTCAACTACATTCTGAGGCAGAGAATTCCACAGATTCACCACTCTGTGTGAAAAATGTTTTTCTCATCTCGGTCCTGGCTTCTCTCCATATCCCTTAACTCCGCTATCTCTAAGAGCCATATCTAACTCTCTCTTGAAAGTATCCAGTGAACCGGCCTCCACCGCTCTCTGGGGCAGAGAATTCCACAGACTCACAACCCTCTGTGTGAAAAAATGATTCCTCATCTCTGTTCTAAATGGCTTACTCCTTATTCTTAAACTGTGGCCTCTGGTTCTGGACTTTGGGAACATGCCCCTAGTGTGTCCAAACCCTTAATAATCTTATATGTTTCAATAATTCTTCTAAATTCCAGAGTATACAAGCCCAGTCGCTCCAATCTATCAACATATGACAATCCCGCCATTCCGGTAATTAACCTTGTGAACTTACGCTGTACTCTCTCAATAGCATGAATGTCCTTCCTCAAATTAGGGGACAAAAACTGCACACAATACTCCAGGTGTGGTCTCACCAGGCCCCTGATGTCCATACTTTGGAAAACAAAGTGATGGAATAACTCAGTGGATCAGGCAGCATCTGTGAAGTTTAGTTTGGTTTATTGTCACATGCACTGAGGTACAGTGAAAAGCTTTTTGCTACATGTTATCCAGTCAGCAAAAAGACAATACATGATTACAATCATCGTTCACAGTGTACAGATACAGAATAAAGGGAATAACGTTTAGTGCAGTAAAGTCCAATTAAAGATAATGGATAGGCAACGCTTCAGGTCAGGATCCTTCTTGAGGTCTCGACCCAAAATATCACCTATCCATGTTCTCCAGAGATGCTGCCTGACCCGCTGAGTTAATCCAGCACTTCGTGTCCTTGGTTGTAAACCATCAAACACAATTTCTTGTATCTAGAAAATGGATCAGCCTCTCCTTGAGATAAACTTGAACCTATGTTGATTATGCCATCACTTTTTTCCGTTTTGTTTAGTGATACAGCAAGGACACAGACCCTTTGACCACTGAGTCCACGCTGTCAAGCAATCACCCGTTCACACTAGTTCTATGCTATTCCATGCTCTCATCCACTCCCTACACACAAGGGGCAATCTAGCATTAACCTACAAAAACCCCACACGTCTTTGCCTTAACCTGAAGATTTCATGTGCATTCCACATTCTATCCCTTCACATTGCAAGCCAGTGCAACGAGATTTAGTATGCAGCTCCAACCGATGAAAAAGAAAAGTAAAATAAATAAATAAGCTGTGTGTCGTGACCATCCGAGGGAGACAGTCCAGGGGGGGGGGGGGGGGGGGCACAAAGCAGGGCCGGTTCAGAGCCGCTATAGCTCTTGGAATAAAGCTGTTTCTGAGTCTGGAGGTACGGGCGTAGAAGGCCTTGTAACGTCTGCCGGAGGGAAGTAGTTCGAACAGTCCGTTACAGGGGTGTGAGGAGTCTTTATAGATGCTGACGGCCTTCCTGAGGCACCGTGTGTGGTAGATGCCCTCCAAGGCTGGTAACTCTGTCCCAATGATCCTCTGCGCTCGTGGACGACCTGCTGAAGAGCTCTCCTCTCCGCCTCTGTGCAGCTGAGATACCACACAGAGATGCCATACGTTAATATGCTCTCTGTGGTGCAGCGGTAGAACGTTGTCAGCAGCTGTTGGGGCAGACCAGTCTTTTTTAATGTCCTCAGGAAGAACAGTCGTTGCTGTGCCTTCTTGACCAGCGCAGCGGTGTTGGTGGACCGTGTGAGGTCTTCTGAAATGTGAGTGCCCAGAAACCTAAAGCTGGACACTCTCTCCACACTTTCCCCATAAATGGAGATTGGGGCGTATTCTCCATTATGGGACCTCCTGAAGTCAATAATCAGCTCCTTGGTCTTGGAGGTGTTTAGTGACAAGTTGTTACGTGTGCACCAGTCCGCCAGGTTCTGCACCTCCGCCCTGTATTTTGTTTCATCACCGTTGGTGATCAGCCCAACCACTGTTGTGTCGTCTGCAAACTTCACGATGGTGTTGGTGTTGAATGCAGGAACACAGTCGTGAGTGAAGAGGGAGTAGAGCATGGGGCTTAGTACACAGCCCTGTGGTGTGTCGGTGCTCAGGGTGATAGTGGAGGACAGGTGCGGGCCCAGTCTCACTGCCTGCGGTCGCTCCGTCAGAAAGTTCAGGATCCAATCGCATATCGGCGAGCTGAGGCCTAGCTGGTGGAGTTTGGTGGTGAGCTTGGTGGGGATGGCCGTATTGAATGCAGAGCTATAGTCAACGAAGAGCATCCTTACGTACGTGCCCTGTCTGTCCAGGTGAGTCAGGACAGTGTGAAGAGCCAGAGAGATGGCATCCTCTGTTGATCTATTTGCTCTGTATGCAAATTGATGAGAGTCCAGTGAGGCAGGGATGCTGCATTTGATGTGGGAGAGGACCAGCCTTTCGAAGCACTTCATTGGGATTGGAGTTAGAGCAACCGGGCGGTAGTCGTTCAGGTTGGTGACTTTGGACTTTTTCGGCACCGGCACTATGGTGGCTGTTTTCAGGCACTTGGGGACCGTTGCCAGAGATAGAGATAGATTGAAGATTCTCGTGAATATCTCCACCAGCTGTACAGCACAGTCCTTTGGTACCCTTCCCTGTACTCCATCCGGGCCTGCAGCTTGCGTGGATTGATCCTACGCAGAGCGCACTGTACCTCCTGAGTGCTCAGTGTTAAGGCCTGTCCCTCCGCCATGGCCGGGGTTATTCCACTCCTGGTGGTGTTGCCAGTTTCGAACCGGGCAAAGAAGGTGTTCAGTTCGTTGGCCAGTGTGATATCACCGTGGGGGCAGGAGGGGCTGCTCTTGTAGTCAGTGATGTTCCTGACACCCTGCCACATGCTTCTGGTGTCCGCGGCATTGAAGGAATTTGCCTTGGTGCTCCACCCGCAAGTGACAACCTGACATACAGGGACAGTTAGGAATGATAGATGGTGAAAGCATAGATGGTGTCTGTACGGAGTTTGTACGTTCTACTCCTTAACCTGCATGGGTTTTTTCCAGGTGCTCCGGTTTCTTCCCACACTCCAAAGACGTACAGGTTTGTAGGTTAATTGGCTTGGTATAAATGTAAATTGTTCCTGGTGTGTGTAGGATAGTGTTAGTGTGCGGGGATCGCTGGTTGGTGCAGACTCGGTGAGCTGAAGGGCCTGTTTCCGCGCTGTATCTGTAAATTAAAGCTAAACAGTACAACACAGGGACAGGCCCCTCAGCCCTCAATGTCTGTGCCGGACATGATGCCAAGATATCCTAATCACCTCTGCCTGCATGTGATCCATATCCCGGTATTCCCTGTACATCCATCAAAAAGCCTGATTAACACAGCTATCGTATCTGCCTCCACCACCACCCCTGCAGCATGTTCAGGAACCCCCACGCACTGTAAAAAAAATTGCCCCGCACATCCCCTTTAAACTTTGCCCCTCTCATCAAAAAGCTATGCTCTCTAATCCTTGACAAATATACCCTGCAAAAAAGGTTCTGTGCTGACTGAGTATTGTGTGCAGTTTTGGTCCCCTAATTTGAGGAAGGACATTCATGCTATTGAGGGAGTGCAGCGTAGGTTTACAAGGTTAATTCCCAAAGATGTTGGGACTATCATATGCTGAGAGAATGGGTCGACTGGGCTTTTATTCGCTAGAATGTAGATGGATGTGAGGAGATCTGACAGAAACATATAAAATTCTTAAAGGATTGGACAGGCTAGACGCCGGAAACATGTTCCCGATGTTGGGGGAGTCCAGAATCGGGGGTCACAGTTTAAGAATAATGTGTAGGCCATTTAGAACGGAGATGAGGAAAAACCTTTTCACCCAGAGAGTTGTTAATCTGTGGAATTCTCTGCCACAGAAGGCAGTGGAGGCCAATTCACTGGATGTTTTCAAGAGAGATTTATCTCTTAGGGCTAGCGGAATCAAGGGAGAAAGCAGCAACGGAGTACTGATTTTGGATGATCAGCCATGATCATATTGAATGGCAGACGGTGCTGGCTCGAAGGGCCGAATGGCCTACTCCTGCACCTATTTTCTATGTTTCTACCCTATGTTTGTAACGACAGAGGAGATTAGTTTATCTTGGCACCATGTTCAGTACAGACATAGTGGGCCGAATGGCCTGTTTGTGTGTTGTACTATTTTACATGTGGCAACAAAGAACTGAAGATAGGCACAAAATGCTGGAGTAACTCAGCGGGTCAGGCAGCATCTGTGGAGAACGTGGATAGGTGACGTTTCACAGAGTGCTGGAGTAACTCAGCGGGTCAGGCAGCATCTGTGGAGAACGTGGATAGGTGACGTTTCACAGAATGCTGGAGTAACTCAGCGGGTCAGGCAGCATCTCTGGAGAGAAAAATAGGTGATGTTTCGGGTCAGGACCATTCTTCAGACCATTCTATGTTCAAAGGCAGTCGGGCAAGTTTTGTGCTGAAGTCTCTATTATTTCAACAGATTTTCAAGGACGTTGGGAAAGTTCTTCATATCCCGCCCCTCGCGTCTGTGGAGACGGAACAGATACTGGGCTCTTGGTTGGAACGGGACGGTCGAACGCTGGCAGCCGACCAGTGGGCTTTACTAGTGGGAGCGTGCACAGCCTGCCCGAGCCCTCTCTATCTCCAGTGTGCCTACAGGGAGTCGCTGGGCTGGCTCTCCTCCACCCGAGCGGCGGACATTTACCTCCCGCCCGGCCTCCAGCCGCTGTACGCGGCCGTCCTCAGCCGGCTGGAGAAGGTGCACGGCGAGGCGCTGGTGAGGAGGGCGGCCGGGATACTCGCCTTGTCCAGGAACGGCGCCACCTTTGCCGAGGTGAGCGATCTCCTCAGCCTGGACCCGGCCATCAGGCGGGAGCTCGGGCACGTCCAGGACGCCTCCGTCCCCAAGGTGCCCGTGCTCACCTGGATGAAGCTGCGCGGGGACCTGAAGCTCCACCTGGTGGAGCGGAGGAGCGACGACACCCGTACCTTCGCCTGGGCCCACTCGGCGCTGAGGCGCGCCTGCCTGAACAGGTACCTGGCGTCAAACGACGACCGGTCTGCTCTGCACCTGACCCTGGCCAACTATTTCTCGGGGAAACCATCGGGCCTGTCGGGAAGGCCGGGCACCTGCGAGCCGGAGGACCTCCATGCCCAGCCACTGGCCTGGGTCAGAGGAGAGGGTCCTGGCGCCAAACACACATTCAACCTCCGGAGACTCAACGGGGTTCCTCACCACCTGCTCAAGGCCGGCCAGGTGCCCGCCTTGATCACCGAGTGCCTCTTCAACTTTCAGTTTCTGCTCCACAAGGTGTGGGCTTTGTCTGTGGTCAGTGTGGAAGAGGACCTGAAAGCAGCATTGACACTGGAGAGGTGGGCTGATGAACTACTTACTGTCTGTCATCTTGTTGAGTCTCATTGTCTGCAACTTGTTTTTCACCTAGCTCACAGCCAACAATGGCCTAGTTCCCTTTATCATCATTACTTTTGTGCATCTTTCATTCATTTGTTCTATATCACCATCTATATGTCTCCCCTGACTCTCAGTCTGAAGAAGGGTCTTGACCCAAAACGCCAACCCCCCCCTCCCTCCCTCTTCCCCCCCCCCCTCCCTCCCTCCCTCTCTCTCTATCCCCCTGCCTCCCTCTCTTCCCCCCCCTCCCTCCCTCCCTCCTCCCTCCCTCCCTCTCTCTCCCCCCCTGCCTCCCTCTCTTCCCCCCTCCATCTCTGCCCCCCCTCCCTCTCTGCCCTCCTCCCCTCCCTCTCTGCACCCCTTCCCTCTCTGCCCCCTTCCCTCTCTGCCCCCTTCCCTCTCTGCCCCCCTTCCCTCTCTGCCCCCTTCCCTCTCTGCCCCCCTTCCCTCTCTTCCCCCTTCCCTCTCTTCCCCCTTCCCTCTCTTCCCCCTTCCCTCTCTTCCCCCTTCCCTCTCTGCCCCCCTTCCCTCTCTGCCCCCCTCCCTCTCTGCCCCCCTTCCCTCTCTGCCCCCTTCCCTCTCTGCCCCCCTTCCCTCTCTGCCCCCTTCCCTCTCTGCCCCCCTTCCCTCTCTGCCCCCTTCCCTCTCTGCCCCCTTCCCTCTCTGCCCCCTTCCCTCTCTGCCCCCCTCCCCTCTGTACTCCCCCCTCCCTCTCTGCCCTCCTCCCCTCCCTCTCCACCCCCCTCCCTCTCTAGGGATTGAAGAAGGAGGGTGAAGAGGAGGTGGGAGTACTGGTGGACGAGGTGAAATGAGCCGTGCCTGTGCAGTTGGGGGCTATGCGTGAGTGGTGGAATCTTGCGTTGGGGGAGCGCTTGGACTAGTATGACAATAAAACACTCGTGACTCTTAACGTTGAATCAGGTTCTTGCAGATAGCAGTGGTGTTGCTGCCTCACAGCACCAAAGACCCAGGTTCCATCCTGACCTCGGATGCTGTCTGTGTGTGGAGTTTGCATGTTCTCCCTGTGACCCTGTGGGTTTTCTCCGGGTGCTCCGGTTTCCTCCCACACCCCAAAAACGTGCGGGTTTGTAGGTCAATTGGCCCTCTGTAAATTGTGCCCTAGTGTCTAGGGAGCGGATGCGAAAGTGAGATAATGCAGAACGAGTGTGAACAGGTGATCGATGGTCAGCGTGGACTCGGTGGGCCAAAGGGTAGGTTTCCATGCTGTATCAAAGTCAAAGTCAATTCTATTCATCACATGCACCCAAAGGTGCAGTGAAATGAATTTGCCAGCAGCGATACACTTAACAAGAACACACAATACACAATAGAATTTAACACAAACATCCACCACAGCATTCTTCACTTTGGTGGAAGGCAACAAAGTTCAGCCAGTCCTCCTCCTTTGTTCACCCGTGGTCGGGGCCATGAACCCTCTGTAGTCGCTGCTACAGACGGCCCTCTCGTCGGGATGATCCAAACTCCGCCGTCGGGACGGTCAAACACACCGCGGCTTGGTGCGCCCGACTCGGCACTTTCCTACCAGAGACTGCGAGTCCAGAATGTTATTCCCGATGTTGGGGAAGTCCAGAACAAGGGGTCACAGTTTAAGGATAAGGGGGAAATCTTTTAGGACCGAGATGAGAAAAACATTTTTCACACAGAGAGTGGTGAATCTGTGGAACTCTCTGCCACAGAATGTAGTTGAGGCCAGCTCATTGGCTATATTTAAGAGGGAGTTAGATGTGGTCCTTGACGCTAAAGGGATCAGGGGGTATGGAGAGAAGGCAGGTACGGGATACTGAGTTGGATGATCAGCCATGATCATATTGAATGGCGGTGCAGGCTCGAAGGGCCGAATGGCCTACTCCTGCACCTATTGTCTATGTTTCTATGTGAGCAAGGGGGGAGGGAGGGGAGTTTTAGTAGAAGTTACAAAATTATAGAAGTCAATGTTTATATGACTTTAGACTTAAGGGAAACAGGCCATTCGGCCCACCGAGTCTGCGCTCGCCAACACTATCGCTAATAGTGATAGCATAGTCTTGTGGACAATGACAGTTATAGATAGAGTTAAAGAAAGAACTGCAGATGTTGTAAAAAGGGTTTGAAGAAGGGACTCGACCCGAAACGTCACCTATTTCCTTCGCTCCATAGTTGCTGCCTCAGCCGCTGAGTTTCTCCAGCATTTTTGTCTACCTATAGATAGTGTTAGCACACACTAGCACTATCCTACACAAACTTCCCCAACATCGGGAACAATCTTCCTGCATCTAGCCTGTCCACCCCCTTAAGAATTTTGTTAGTTTCGATAAGATCCCCCCTCAATCTTCTAAATTCTAGCGAGTACAAGCCGAGTCTATCCAGTCTTTCTTCATATGAAAGTCCTGCCATCCCAGGAATCAGTCTGGTGAACCTTCTCTGTACTCCCTCTATGGCAAGAATGTCTTTCCTCAGATTAGGAGACCAAAACTGTACGCAATACTCCAGGTATGGTCTCTGAAGATCTCTGAGAAAACCCACGCAGGTCACGGGGAGAACGTACAAACTCCATACAGACAGCACCTGTAGTAGGGATGGAACCAGGGTCTCCGGGGCTGGTCAGGCAGCAACTCTACCGCTGCGCCACCGCGCCGCCCCTGGTTTAAACATCATTTTGTGCTTTCTGAGCAGGAAGGTGGGTGACTTAAACCTACTGCACGAAGCCATCCAGTTGTCCAAGAAGGTCTTGCTTCAGGATCCGTGTCAGCTGGCTTCACAGCTCGTCGGACGCCTACAACAGATCGTTACGGAAGATACACCGGTGGCGCCAGGTAAAGTGACAGGGGAGCTGATCATACAATCCAGGGCAATCGTCATATCAGTGAAGAAGGGTCTCGACCCAAAACGTCACCCATTCCTTCTCTCCGGAGATGCTGCCTGACCTGCTCGCTGAGTTACTCCAGCTTTTCGTGCCTACCTTCCCCTTATCAGCGATCGTTCGTGATGTGTGGAGAGGATGTTTCCACTGGTGGGAGCATCTAGGACCGGACGCTACAGCCTCAGAATAAACAGATGTACTGTACCTTTAGAAAAGAGATGAGGAGGAATTTCTTTAGTCGGAGGGTGGTGAATCTGTGGAATTCTTTGCCACAGACGGCTGTGGAGGCCAAGTCAATAAATATTTTTAAGGCAGATTGATAGATTCTTGATTAGAATGGGTGTCAGGGGTTATGGGGAGAAGGCAGGAGAATGGGGTTGAGAGGGAAAAGATAGATCAGCCATGTTTGAATGGCAGAGTAGACTTAATGGGCTGAATGGCGTAATTGCCACAGACGGCTGTGGAGTACAAGTGAGTGGGTAACAGAGAAACATACAAGGTACTGGAGGACTGCAGAGTAGCTAGTTTAGTTTAGATTTAATTCAGTTCAGTTTATTGTCACGTGTACCAAGGTAGACAATAGACAATAGGTGCAGGAGTAGGCCATTCGGCCCTCGAGCAAGCACCGCCATTCAATGTGATCATAGAAACATAGAAACATAGAAAATAGGTGCAGGAGTAGGCCATTCGGCCCTTCGAGCCTGCACCGCCATTCAATCTGATCATGGCTGATCATCCAACTCAATATCCTGTACCTGCCTTCCCTCCATACCCCCTGATCCCTTTAGCCACAAGGGCCACATCTAACTCCCTCTTAAATATAGCCAATGAACTGGCCTCAGCTACCTTCTGTGGTAGAGAATTCCAGAGATTCACCACTCTGTGTGAAAAATGTTTTTCTCATCTCGGTCCTAAAAGATTTTCCCCCTTATCCTTAAACTGTGACCCCTTGTTCTGGACTTCCCCAACATCGGGAACCATCTTCCTGCATCTAGCCTGTCCAACACCTTAAGAATTTTGTACGTTTCTATAAGATCCCCCCTCAATCTTCTAAATTCTAGCGAGTACAAGCCGAGTCTATCCAGTCTTTCTTCATATGAAAGTCCTGACATCCCAGGAATCAGTCTGGTGAACCTTCTCTGTACTCCCTCTATGGCAAGAATGTCTTTCCTCAGATTAGGAGACCAAAACTGTACGCAATACTCCAGGTGTGGTCTCACCAAGACCTTGTACAACTGCAGTAGAACCTCCCTGCTCCTATACTCAAATCCTTTTACTATGAATGCTAACATACCATTCGCTTTCTTCACTGTCTGCTGCACCTGCACCTGCACTACTTTCAATGACTGGTGTACCATGACACCCAGGTCTCGTTGCATCTCCCCTTTTCCTAATCGGCCACCATTCAGATAATAGTCTACTTTCCTGTTTTTGCCGCCAAAGTGGATAATCACACATTTATCCACATTATACTGCATCTGCCATGCATTTGCCCACTCACCCAGCCTATCCAAGTCACCTTGCAGCCTCCTAGCATCCTCCTCACAGCTAACACTGCCCCCCAGCTTCGTGTCATCCGCAAACTTGGAGATGTTGCATTCAATTCCCTCGTCCAAATCATTAATATACATTGTAAATAGCTGGGATCCCAGCACTGAGCCTTGCGGTACCCCACTAGTCACTGCCTGCCATTGTGAAAAGGACCCGTTTACTCCTACTCTTTGCTTCCTGTCTGCCAGCCAGTTCTCTATCCACATCAATACTGAACCCCCAATACCGTGTGCTGATCGTCCCCAATCAGTACCCCGTTCCTGCCTTCTTCCCATATCCCCTGACTCCGCAATCTTTAAGAGCACCGATCTAGCTGTCTCTTGAAAATATCCAGAGAACCGGCCTCCGCCGCCCTCTGAGGCAGAGAATTCCACAGACTCACAACTCTGTGTGAAAAAATATTTCCTCATCCCCTTTCTAATTGGCTTACCCCTTATTCTTAAACTGTGACCCCTGGTTCAGGGCTCCCCCAACATCGGGAACATGTTTCCTGCCTCTAGTGTGTCCAAACCTTTTATAATCTTATATGTTTCAATAAGATACCCTCTCATCCTTCTAAACTCCAGAGTATACAATTCCAGCTGCTCCATTCTCTCAGTATATGACAGTCCCGCCATCCCGGGAATAAACTTGTGAACCTACACATGAATGCCCTTCCTCAAATTAGGGGACCAGAACTGCACACAATACTCCAGTTTTGGTCTCACTAAGGCCATGTACAACTGCAGAAGGACCTCTTTGCTCCTGTACTCAACTCTTCTTGTTATGAAGGCCAACAGCACCTCATATTCCGTCTGGGGTCCTTGCGCCCTTATGGCATCAACATTGAATTCCCCCAATTTGGCTAGCCTGTGCTGTCCCCTCCCCTTCCTTCACCCTCTAGCTGTCTCCTCCCACCCTCCCATCCGCCCGCCCTCGGGCTCCTCCTCCTCCCTTTTTCCTTCTTTCTTTCCCCACCCCCCATCAGTCTGAAGAAGGGTTTCGGCCCGAAACGTCGCCTATTTCCTTCGCTCCATAGATGCTGCTGCACCCGCTGAGTTCCTCCAGCAATTTTGTGTACCTTTCTTCACTACCTGCTGTACCTGCATAATTACTTTTATTGTTCCATACAGTGAAAAGCTTTTTTGTTGTGTGTTATCCAGTGGAAACACAATGCAGCTGCTCCTTGACCTACAATGGACAATAGGCGCTATTTTTATGAGCCCTATCTAGCTCTCTCTTGAAAGCATCCAGAGACCCAGCCTGCACCGCCCTCTGAGGCAGAGAATTCCACAGACTCACCACTCGCTGTGAGAAAGCGGCTAGGTACCGATAAACCCATCGAAAATATCGTAAGCCGAAAATGCATTTAATACAATGTGATCACGTTAAAGATAGCGGAGTCAGGGGATATGGGGAGAAGGCAGGAACGGGGTACTGATTGTGGATGATCAGCCATGATCACATTGAATGGCGGTGCTGGCTCAAAGGGCCGAATGGCCTACTCCTGCACCTATTGTCTATTGTCTATTGTGACCGGAAGTGACGTGCGGCTCGCTGCAGTTGCCCAACGTTTCCACCATCGTAAAGTCGAGATATTGTAAGTCGAAGCATCGTAAATCGGGGAGCATCTGTACTTGATTACATTCGAGTCATCCACAGTGTACAGATACATATTGAATCGGCCCATCAAGTCCACTCATGGCTGATCTATCTTTCCCTCTCAACCCCATTCTCCTGCTTTCTCCCCATAACCCCTGACACCCGTACTAATCAAGAATCTCTCGATCTCTTCTGAAAAATATCCGCTGATTTTGTCTCCACAGCCATGATAATGAATTCCACAAATTCACCACCCTCTGACTAAAGAAATTCCTCCACATCTCCATAGTTGAATAAAGGGGACTATGAAGGCATGAGAGAAGAGCTGGCCAAGGTAGACTGGAAAGGGATCCTAGCAGGAATGACGGTGGAACAGCAAAGGCAGGTATTTCTGGGCATAATCCGGAAGACGCAGGATCATTTCATTCCAAAAAGGAAGAAAGATTCTAAGGGGAGTAGGAGGCAACCGTGGCTGACAAGAGAAGTTAGGGATAGAATAAAACTTAAAGAAAAGATGTATAACACAGCAAAGAGTAGCCGGAAGCCAGAGGATTGGGAAACTTTCATAGGACAACAGAAGGAAACTAAACGGGCAATACGGGCTGAAAAGATGAAGTACGAAGGGAAGCTGGCCAGGAATATAAAGAAGGACAGTAAAAGCTTCTTTAGATATGTTAAGGGAAAAAGAGTAGGAATATCAAATGTGGGTCCCTTGAAGGCAGACACGGGTGAAATTATTATGGGCAACAAAGAAATGGCAGAAGAGTTGAATAGGTACTTCGGATCTGTCTTCACTAAGGAAGACACAAACAATCTCCCAGTTGTACTGGAGGACAGAGGATCTAAGGGGGTAGAGGAATTGAAAGAAATTTTCATTAGGCGAGAAATAGTATTGGGTAGGCTAATGGGACTGAAGGATGATAAATCACCTGGACCTGATGGTCTGCATCCCAGGGTCCTCAGGGAGGTGGCTCTAGAAATAGTGGACGCATTGGTGATCATTTTCCAATGTTCAATAGATTCAGGATCAGTTCCTGTGGATTGGAGGATAGCTAATGTTATCCCACTTTTCAAGAAAGGAGCGAGAGAGAAAACGGGGAATTACAGACCAGTTAGCCTGACGACAGTGGTGGGAAAGATGCTGGAGTCAATTATTAAAGAGGTAATAATGGGGCATTTGGATAGCAGTAAAAGGATTAGTCCAAGTCAACATGGATTTATGAAAGGGAAATCATACTTGACTACTCTTCTGGAATTTTTTGAGGATGTGACAAGTAAAATGGATGAAGGGGAGCCAGTGGACATAGTGTATCTAGACTTTCAGAAAGCCTTTGATAAGGTCCCACACGGGAGACTGGTGACAAAAATTAGAGCACATGGTATTGGGGGTAGGGTGTTGACATGGATAGAAAATTGGTTGGCATGCCGGAAGCAAAGAGTAGTAGTGAACGGGCCCTTTTCAGAATGGCAGGCAGTGGCGAGTGGAGTGCCGCAAGGCTCGGTGTTGCAAGGCCACAACTGTTTACCATGTATATTAATGATTTGGAAGAGGGAATTAGGAGCAACACAAGCAAGTTTGTGGATGACACAAAGCTGGGTGGCAGTGTGAACAGTGAAAAGGATGTCAGGTGGTTGCAGGGTGACCTGGACAGGTTGAGTGAGTGGGCAGATGCGTGGCAGATGCAATATAATATAGATAAATGTGAGGTTATCCACTTTGGCGGCAAAAACAAGGGGGCAGATTATTATCTCAATGGGGTTAGGTTAGGTAAGGGGGAGGTGCAGCGAGACCTGGGTGTCCTTGTACACTGGTCACTGAAAGTTGAAGAAAGCTAATGGAATGTTGGCCTTCATAACACGAGGATTTCAGTATAGGAGTAAAGAGGTTCTTCTGCAGTTGTATAGGGCTCTGGTGAGACCACATCTGGAGTATTGTGTAGTTTTGGTCTCCTAATTTGAGGACGGACATCCTTGTGATTGAGGCAGTGCAGCGTAGATCCACGAGATTGATCCCTAGGATAGCGGGACTGTCTTATGAGGATAGATTGAAAAGACTAGGCTTGTATTCACTGGAGTTTAGAAGGATGAGGGAGGATAGAAACATAGAAACATAGAAAATAGGTGCAGGAGTAGGCCATTCGGCCCTTCGAGCCTGCACCGCCATTCAATATGATCATGGCTGATCATCCAACTCAGTATCCTGTGTACCTGCCTTCTCTCCATACCCCCTGATCCCTTTAGCCACAAGGGCCACATCTAACTCACTCTTAAATATAGCCAATGAACTGGCCTCAACTACCTTCTGTGGCAGAGAGTTCCGGAGATTCACCACTCTCTGCGTAAAAAATGTTCTTCTCATCTCGGTTCTAAAGGATTTACCCTCTGTCCTTAAGCTGTGTCCCCTTGTCCTGGACTTCCCCAACATCGGGAACAATCTTCCTGCATCTAGCCTGTCCAATCTCTTATAGAAACATATAAAATTATAAAAGGACTGGACAAGCTAGATGCAGGAAAAATGTTCCCAATGTTGGGCAAGTCCAGAACCAGGGGCCACAGTCTTAGAATAAAGGGGAGGTCATTTAAGACTGAGGTGAGAAAAAACTTTTTCACCCAGAGAACTGTGATTTATGGAATTCCCTGCCACAGAGGGCAGTGGAGGCCAAGTCACTGGATGGATTTAAAGAGTTAGATGGAGCTCTAGGGGCTAGTGGAGTCAAGGGATCTGGGGAGAAGTCAGGCACGGGTTATTGATAGGGGACGATCAGCCATGATCACAATGAATGGCGGTGCTGGCTCGAATGGCCTCCTCCTGCACCTATTTTCTATGTTTCTATGTTTCTATCTTCCTAAAGGAATGTCCTTTAATTCTATGACCTCTGGTCCTAGACTCTCCCACTAGTGGAAACATCCTCTCCACATCCACTCTAACCAGGCCTTTCATTATTCTGTACGTTTCAATAAGGTCCCCTTCTAAACTCCAGCGAGTACAGGCCCAGTGCCGTCAAATGCTCATCATCTGTTAACCCTCTCATTCCTGGGATCATTCTTGAAAACCTCCTCTGGACCCTCTCCAGAGCCAGCACATCCTTCCTCAGATATGGGGCCCAAAATTGCTCACAATATTCCAAATGCAGCCTGACCAGCGCCTTATAGAGCCTCAGCATTACATCCCTGTTTTTGTATGCAAGCCGTCTTGAAATAAATGCTAGCATTGAGTTTGCCTTCCTTACTACTGATTCGACTTGCAGATTAACTTTTTGGAAATCCTGCACCAGCACTCCCATGTCCCTTTGCACCTCTGATTTCTGGATTCTCTCCCAATTTTTAAATAGTCTACTTTTATTCCTACTACCAAAATGCATGACTCCACGTAGGCTCATTGGGCTGTCCTGTACATTCTGTACTAACTGGGGCAATTGTGTTTGTGTGTGTGTGTAAGGATAGTCTTGCGGAGCAGTGTGTAAAATATGTATTTCACTGTACCTTGTACACGTGACAATATATTGAACCATTGATCCATTAAAGCTGGGTGGCAGTGTGAACTGTGAGGAGGATGCTATGAGAATGCAGGATGAATTGGACAAGTTGGGCGAGTGGGCAGATGCATGGTAGATTAATGTGGATAAATGTGAGGTTATCCACTTTGGTGGCAAAAAACAGGAAGGTAGATTATTATCTAAATGGCGTCAAGTTGGTTATAAGAGAGTACATCGTGATCTGTACATCGAGTACATTGTAGAACTAGGTGAACATAAATCAACTTACATGAGCATAACTTGTGGAGTACCTCAAGGGTCTGTGTTAGGTCCAAAGCTTTTCATAATATACATTAACGACATATGCAAAGTATCAAATATACTGAAATTGATTATATTTGCCGATGATACGAATATTATTTGTTCCGGTGACAATTTGAAGCAGCTTTTGGAGGTCATCACATCAGAAATGAATAAATTAAAACAGTGGTTTGATGTCAACAAATTGTCTCTAAATTTAAGCAAAACAAAGATTATGCTATTTGGAAAACATAAAACAAACCCTCAAGTACAATTGAAAATTGATAACATAAGTATAGAAAGAGTATATGAAAAAACATTTCTTGGTGTGATCTTAGACCACGAAATCTGCTGGAAACCACATATAAACCACGTCAAAGCAAAACTGGCAATATTGAGAAAATCGACACAATCTGGACCACAAATCATTATATACTCTACAATACACTCATATTGCCATATCTGAGTTACTGTGTGGAGATAAGGGGTAACACCTACAAAACCAACCTACAGCCGTTATGCACATTACAAAAAAGAGCAATAAGAATTATCAATAACGTTAGATATCCTGAACATACCAATTTATTATTCTTAAAGTCACATACACTGAATTTATGAATGCGCAAATCATGTACAAAGCAAGAAATAATTTACTTCCAGGAAATATACAAAAAACTGTTCATGGAAAGACAGGGTGGGTGTAATTTGAGAGGGGAACATAATTTAAAAAAACTCAATGTCAGAACAACTCTTAAAAGTATGTTCATAGCAATCTGTGGGGTGAATTTGTGGAATGGTCTGGAACGGGAGATAAAACATAACACAAACATAATTCAGTTTATAAAGATGTACAAAAACACTTTTTTAAAAGGATACTGGGATGAGGATAGGGGATTGTGAGTGGAATATTTGTTATACTGATTGTATTGGGAAGGGTGATTATAGGGTGATGGGTTGTATATATGACTAAGATACTGCATAGTATATGAGGGGTTTTTCTTTTCTTTTTTCTATTTTTCTCTCTTTTTGTATGGCTTTGTAAATATTTGATTAGTGTATAAATGTAAATAATTTGGTGTACATAAAGCTGCTGGTGTACATATGGTGTACATATAGCTGCTGGTGTACATATGGTGTACATATAGCTGCTAAATTTGTATAAGATAATTACAAGCAGTTGAATAAGGGGTGGGAATTAATAAGCTTTGGCTTCTTCCTGCTCCTTTTCGGACACATACGATTTCATTTATTTACAGATATTGTTTATGACACTTTATAAATATTCTTGTTTTGTTTTTTGTATGCTGTTTCACACTTACTTTTTATTCTTTTATTCTGTTCGAAATAAAGAATTAAATAACTAAATCAATAAATCTGGGAGTCCTTGTTCATCAGTCAATCAGTAAGCATGCAGGTTCTGCAGGCAGTGAAGAAAGCGAATGGCATGTTGGTCTTTATAACAAGAGGAGTTGAGTATAGGAGCAAAGAGGTCCTTCTGCAGTTGTACAGAGCCCTAGTGAGACCACACCTGGAGTATTGTGTGCAGTTTTGGTCCCCTAATTTGAGGAAGGACATTCTTGCTATTGAGGGAGTGCAGCGTAGGTTTACAAGGTTAATTCCCGGGATGACGGGACTGTCATATGCTGAGAGAATGGAGCGGCTGGGCTTGTACACTCTGGAGTTTAGAAGGATGTGAGGGAATCTTATTGAAACATATAAGATTATTAAGGGTTTGGACACGCTAGAGGCAAGAAACATGTTCCTGATGTTGGGGGAGTCCAGAACCAGGGGCCACATTTTAAGAATAAGGGGTAAGCCATTTAGAACAGAGACGAGGAAGTCTGTGAGTCTGTGGAATTCTCTGCCTCAGGCCGGTTTTCTGGATGCTTTCAAGCGAGAGCTAGATAGGGCTCTTAAAAATAGCAGAGGCAGGGGATATGGGGAGAAGGCAGGAACGGGGTACTGATTGTGGATGATCAGCCATGATCACATTGAATGGCGGTGCTGGCTCGAAGGGCAGAATGGCCTCTACTCCTGCACCTATTGTCTATTGTCTATTTATAAAATAGTCTACTCTTTTATTCCTACTACCAAAATGCATGGCTCCACATGGATCCAATGGGCTGTACATTCTGTACTAACTGGGCCAATTGTGTTTGTGTGTAAGGATAGACTCATGGAGCTGTGTGTAAAATATGTATTTCACTGTACCTTGTACATGTGACAATAGAGAAACCATTGAACCATTTCATCCATTAAATGCGTGTGGCATTATTTCTTCAGATGACCCAAGGAAATACCCCCATCTCCTGCGCTTGCTGAGTGAGTGTCAAAGATCTTCGATGCCGTTCCTCGTGCCTTCATTTACCTGCCTCTTGCCCCCGGGTGGGTTGATGTACAGTACACTGTCAGGTAAGAAACGCTGTCCTAAACCTCTCCCATCCATGCACCCGCCCAAATTTTATTGTAAGTGTAGAAGCTGGTTTATGAAGGAAAGCCTCAAACTGCTGGAGTAACTCACCGGGTTAGAGAGCATCTCTGGAGGACATGGATAGGTGACGTTTTGGGTTGGGACCCTTCTTCAGATTGATGACAGGGGTAAGTGGGAGGGGGAGGGAGACTTCACATGGACTCACGGTGGCGCAGCGGTAGAGTTGCGGCCTTACAGCGAATGCAGCACCGGAGACCCGGGTTCGATCCCGACTGCAGGTGCTGTCTATACGGAGTTTGTACATTCTCCCCGTGACCTGCGTGTGGTTTTCTCCGAGATCTTCGGTTTCGTCCCACATTCCAAAGACGTACAGGTTTGTAGGTTAATTTGCTTGGTATAAAATGTAAAAATAGTCCCTAGTGGGTGTAGGATAGTGTTAATGTGCGGGGATCGCTGGTCAGCGAGGACCCGGTGGGCTGAAGTGCCAGTTTGCGTGCTGTATCTCTAAACTAGAAGAGTATGGGGCAGGACTGCAGAGATGCTGCCTGACTTACTAGGATACTCCAGCATTTTGTGTCCAAATTTATTATGAATATGAGTGGAGTTTAGTTTATTGTCACGTGTACCGAGGTACAGTGAAAAGCTTTTGTTGCGTGCTAACCAGTCAGCGGAAAGACAATACATGATTACAATCGAGCCGTCCACAGTGTATAGATACATGATTAGGAATTAATGTTTAGTGCAAGGTAAAGCCAGTAAAGTCCGATCAAGGATGAAAGAACTGCAGATGCTGGAAAAATCGAAGGTCGACAAAAATGCTGGAGAATCTCAGGCAGCATCTATGGAGCGAAGGAATAGGCGACGTTTCGGGTCGAGACCCTTCTTCAGACTGAAAAAGAGGGGAAAAGAGGAAGAGGCAGAGTCAGTGGGCTGTGGGAGAGCTGGGAAGGGGAGGGGAAGGAGGGAAAAAGCAATGACTACCTGAAATTGGAGGTCAATGTTCATACCGCTGAGGTGTAAACTACCCAAGCGAAATATGAGGTGCTGCTCCTCCAGTTTGCACTGAGCCTCACTCTGGCCATGGAGGAGGCCCAGGACAGAAAGGTCAGATTCGGAATGGGAGGGGGAGTTGAAGTGCTGAGCCACCGGGAGATCAGGTTGGTTATTGCGAACTGAAGAATTGACCAGGGAGTTACGGAGGGAGCGGTCTCTGCAGAAAGCCGAAAGGGGAGGAGATGGGAAGATGTGGCCAGTGTTGGAGCTGGCGAATATGTCGGAGGATTATCGGTTGTATGTGACGGCTGGTGGGGTGGAAGGTGAGGACAAGGAGGACTCTGCCCTTGTTACGAGTGGGGGGATGGGGAGTGAGAGCAGAGCTACGGGATATAGTGGAGACCCTGGTGAGAGCCTCGTCTATGGTAGAAGAGGGGAACCCCTGTTCCCTAAAGAATGAGGACATCTCCAATGCCCTGGTGTGGAACACCTCATCATGGGAGCAGTTGTGGCGTAGACGGAGGAATTGGGAGTAGGCGATGGAGTCCTTACAGGAAGCAGGGTGGGAAGAAGTGTAGTCCTGTTAGCCATGGGAGTCAGTGGGTTTATAGTTGATGATAGTCCAAGGGTCACCAATGAGGTAGATAGTAGTTCAGCACTGCTCTCTGGTTGTGGTAGGATGGTTCAGTTGCCTGATGACAGAGACCCGGGATCGAACCTGTCTATGTGGGTGCTGTCTGTGTGGAGTTTGCATGTTTCCTCTGTGACCCACCGTGGGTTTTGTTTAAATGTGGTGACTTAATAGCTGCCCATTGCGATCTTACAGGTCACACTGACCGGATTACGGCGGTAACATGTTTCCAGAAAGGTCTTCAAGCAATCACTGCATCGAGGGACGGAACTTTAAAAATCTGGGACCTCATCAGTGGCAAAGCATTGCATACAGTGCACGGAGTTGGCAAGGACATAGACTCCATAACACTGTGCCTGCAGAATACACTGGCGGCTGTAACTGAGGACAACGCTCTCCAGGTGTGGGATATCCACACTGGAAAGCAGATCTTCACAGTCACTGGCTCCCTGGACCACCCCATAGTTCGGTCAGCTCTCGACGGACAACACCTGTTGGCCTTTTACGACGGAAGCCATTTTGTTAAGGTAAGAATATTGTGGCCATTTTGTTAAGGTAAGAATACGAGGCACCTCAAGAATACTCCCACAGCAAGGCGTGTTCCAACGCAAGGCACCTCGTACAGTTAACCGCGGTTGTGAAGGTTTCTCGGTGGCACAGCGGTAGAGTCAATAGACAATAGGGGCAGGAGGAGGCCATTCGGCCCTTCGAGCCAGCACTGCCACTCAATGTGATCATGGCTGATCATCCCCATTCAGTACCCCGTTCCTGCCTTCTCCCCATATCCCCTGACTCCGCTATTTTTAAGAGCCCTATCTAGCTCTATCCTGAAAGCATCCAGAGAACCGGCTTCCACTGCCCTCTGAGGCAGAGAATTCCACAGACTCACCACTCTCTGTGAGAAAAAGTGTTTCCTCGTCTCCGTTCTAAATGGCTTACTCCGTATTCTTAAACTGTGGTTCTGGTCTCCCCCAACACCGGGAACATGTTTCCTGCCTCCAGCGTGTCCAAACCCTTAACAATCTTATATTTTTCAATGAGATACCCTCTCATCCTTTTAAACTTCAGCGTGTACAAGCCCGGCTGCTCCATTCTCTCAGCATATGACAGTCCCGCCATCCCGGGAATTAACCTTGTAAACTTACGCTGCACTCCCTCAATAGCAAAGAGTGTAGAGTAAGTAGTCGCTGCCTCACAGTGCCGGCTGTCTATACGTGGTTTGCACGTTCTCCCGGTTGGGTTTTCCTCAGGTTCTCCGGTTTCCTCGCTGACATTGAGAGGCCAGGTTGTTGTGCTGGCACCATTTGGTCAGTCGGTCGATCTCACTTTCTATACTCTGACTCATCACCATTTGTAATTCATCTCACTTTTTTTTTTTCTTTCTTTTTTTTACACCCCGTTACCAGATCCTGGTACCTTTTATTTATTTATTTATTTATTCCTTTATTTTTAATTACTATTGCGCCTTATGCTTATAATAGTTCCAAAAACAGACTTGGTTGGTAGTCCCCTTTCTGCGGAGTTTAATGTTATAATGTTATAATAGAGCGATTGTTTCTCCTTTCTTTTTCCTTCTTTTCTAGGGTCTTCTTTCTTTCTTTACTTCCTTCTCTAACTTCTTTTCTAAGGGGCTTTCTTTTCTCAACACTCTCTTGCACCTTCACGACTCTTGCGCACTTTCTTTACTTTCTTTACTTCTATCTTTTTCTTAAAGCTCAAAAAATGAAGCGGTACAAAAAATGTATTAAGACATATGTGTTGTGTAGTATTGTAATTTACCGTACTTCTAATAAAAAAATAAAAAAATAAAATAAAAAATAAAAAATAAAAAGTAATTCATCCCACAACGGTGGTGTCGACGGCGAACTTGACGATGTAGTTCGCAATGTATCCGGCTACACAGTCGTGAGTATAGAGTTAGTACAGCAGGGGGCTGTACTGATGGTTATTGAGAATGAAGTGTTTCCGCCAATGTGGTCTGTGGATGAGTAAGTCGAGGATCCAGTTGGAGTATTGTGAGCAGTTTTGGTCCCTTAATTTGAGGAAGGACATTCTTGCTATTGAGATAGTGCAGCGTATGTTTACAGGGTTAATTCCCGGGATGACGGGACTGTCATATGCTGAGAGAATGGAGCGGCTGGGCTTGTACACTCTGGAGTTTAGAAGGATGAGAGGGTTTCTTATTGAAACATATAAGATTATTAAAGGTTTGGATACACTAGAGGCAGGAAACATGTTCCCGATGTTGTGGGAGTCCAGAACCAAGGGCCACAGTTTAAGAATAATGAGTAAGCCATTTAGAACGGAGACGAGGAAACACTTTTTCTCACAGAATGGTGAGTCTGTGGAATTCTTTGCCTCAGAGGGAGGTGGAGGCCGGTTGTCTGGATACTTTCAAGAGAGAGCTAGATAGGGCTCTTAAAGATAGCAGAGTCAGGGGATATGGGGAGAAGGCAGGAACGGGGTACTGATTGGGGATGATCAGCCATGATCACATTGAATGGCGGTGCTGGCACCTATTGTCTGTTGTCTATTGTCTATTGTCTATTGTCTAATGTCTATTGTCAGTTGCAGAGGGATGCGCAGAGACCCAGTTCCGTGAGCTTGGTAACCAGCTTGTGCAGACTGGCGGGTTAATTGGCTTCTGTAAAGTGTGTAGGAAGCCGATGAGAAAGTGGGAACCAATGTACTGCTCACCGCTGGTCGGCATAGGCTCGATGGGCTGAAGGGCCTGTTTCCACCCTGTATCTCTAAACTAAACCAATGAAATGTTCGTGCTTTCAGATTTTTGATGTGTCAAACTGCTGCAGATTGTTACACCAAGTGGATATCACTCCAGAAATCGATCCCATTCACAAGGATCACACTATATTAGTGTCGGAATATTCATTGAGAGATCAAGTTCTTTTTGCCTATCGGTAAGTGTTCAACCAACGCTTCCACCCATGTGGATTACAAGCACCTTGTATGTTTCTTTGTTTAAAAAGACACGGAGTTGTGGAGTAACTCAGCAGGTCAGGCAGCATCTGTGGAGAACATGGATAGGTGACGTTTCACAGAGTGCTGGAGTAACTCAGCAGGTCAGGCAGCATCTCTGGAGAACATGGATAGGTGACGTTTCACAGAGTGCTGGAGTAACTCAGCGGGTCAGGCAGCATCTGTGGAGAACATGGATAGGTGACGTTTCACAGAGTGCTGGAGTAACTCAGCGGGTCAGGCAGCATCTGTGGAGAACATGGATAGGTGACGTTTCACAGAGTGCTGGAGTAACTCAGCGGGTCAGGCAGCATCTGTGGAGAACATGGATAGGTGACGTTTCACAGAGTGCTGGAGTAACTCAGCGGGTCAGGCAGCATCTGTGGAGAACATGGATAGGTGACGTTTCACAGAGTGCTGGAGTAACTCAGCGGGTCAGGCAGCATCTGTGGAGAACATGGATAGGTGACGTTTCACAGAATGCTGGAGTAACTCAGTGGGTCAGGCAGCATCAGAGGAGTACCTCTTGCCTGATGGGAGAAGAGGGAGTGGCCAGGGTGCGACTGGTCCTTGATGATGCTGCTGGCCTTGCCGAGGCAGCGTGAGGTGTAGATGGAGTCAATGGAAGGGAGGTTGGTTTGTGTGATGGTCTGGGCTGCGTCCACAATTCGCTGCAATTTCTTGCAGCCTTCTCCATCTTCCTTTGTCTTATTTCTTTTCTTTCCTCTTGCACTTCTTTGGTAGTTTAGGGGTCTTTTCTTTCCTTTCTTTTATTTTACTTCTTTTTCTTCAATCTCTCCTTTTTTCTCTTTTTTTTTGGATTCAGGTTTCGATGTTAAAAATGAAGCTGTACAAAAATTGTATGACTGTCATGTTGATTGCCTTATTCTTGTACAATTGCTGTTCCCAAACCGAGCTGTGGGCCGTTGGTGACAGTGCAAGCTCGGTACTGGGCAGTCATTTTACTTTGAACTTTCAGATCCTCTATTGGATCTAATTGTTTATTTGTGGCTTTGTCAGGAGTGGGAAGGAAGGCATGGTGCTGAGTTCTAAACAAGGGAAGGTAGTGACCAAGCTGCCTGCCCGCGATGCTGCAGCTTCCGTCCAAGGAGTGGCCGTCACCAAGGACTACTTCCTTCTGGTCTGCAGGTGCGTACTGGGTCGCACCAAGCACTCGTTCAGTGGTCGACACGGTGGCACAGCGGTAGAGTTGCTGCCTCACAGCGCCGAGACCCGGGTTCGACCCTGACTACGGGTGCTGTCTGTACGGAGTTTGCACGTTCTCCCTGCGTGGGTTTTCTCCGGGTGCTCCGGTTTCCTCCCACACTACAAAAGAAGTACAGGTTTGTAGGTCAATTGGCTTCGGTAAATTGTCTCCAGTGTGCAGTGTAGAATTAGTGTGATCACTGGTCTGCGTGGACTCGGTGGGCTAAAGGACCTGCTCCTGCACTGTATCTCTAAACAAAACTAAACGGAACAATACAGTTATAGTCCTACAGCACGGAAACAGGACAATCGGCCTAACTCCTCCATGCCCGCCGAGATGCCCCATCTAAGTAAGCTCGTCCCATTTGGCCCACATCCCGCTAAAACCTTCCTCTGGGCGGCAAGGCGTGGCGGTAGAGTAGCTGCCTTATAGCTCCAGAGACTGGGCCAGGGACTATTGCAACAGTGGGACTAGTGTAGATGGGGTATGTACAGTAGGTCGGTGTGGGAAAGTTGGGCCGAAGGGTCTGTTTCCACTCTGTATCACTCTGGGACTCTGAATAAATGAATAAGACTTTATTGCCACATGTAACAAGTCACGGTGATATTCTTCGATTTGGAATGTATGCAAAGAGTCTCCACCTAAAGGGCAATGACAAAGTTACAAAGAATTCAATTTTAATGCAAATCATTTTATAAAAACGATTCCATTTGTGGTCCCCGTTAGTTCTCGGCAGTCCCCCCTTGACTCTGTGTCTCTATGATAGAGTTTGAATGAGAGCGCTGTGTATATTTGTGACTGCTCTGCTCACCCATCGGTAACGCCCTTCCCCGTGGTGTGTCGTTGCTCCAGGTATCCGTGCTCAAGGCTGCGCCAAGTCCTCCACATCGAGCTCTTTGGGGTGAAGAGCCGCGCCTACGTGCGCACGGTGAGCAGCTGCTGCGACCATCGCCTGTCCTTCCTGTCCGTCAACCACTCGGGTTCCCACCTCCTGGCGCTCAGCTCCTCGCGCCAAACAAACATCTCCACCATCCTCTCCTGGAACCTGGAGACAGAAGACCACAAGCACCTGGCGGAGTTCTCGTCTGCGGCCATCGGAGGCAAGTGGGCTCCCTCCAACACTTACGGTGGCGCAGCGGTAGAGTTGCTGTCCTGCGGCGAATGCAGCGCCGGAGACCCGGGTTCGATCCCGACTATGGGTGCTGTCTGTACGGAGTTTGTACGTTCTCCACATGATCTCCGAGATCTTTGGTTTCCTCCCACATTCCAAAGACGTGCAGGTTCGTAGGTTAATTGGCTTGGTGAATGTAAAAATTGTCCTCAGTAGGTGTTAATGTGCGGGGATCGCTGGTCGGCGCGGACCCAGTAGGCCGAAAGGGCCTGTTTCCTTGCTGTATCTCTAAACATAACTAAACTAAACTTTTTTCCTCCCATTCCGAATCTGACCTTTCTGTCCTGGGCCTCGTCCATGGCCAGAGTGAGTCCCACCACAAATTGGAGGAGCAGCACCTCATATTTTGTTTGGGCAGTTTACACCCCAGCAATATGAACATTGACTTCTCCAATTTCAGGTAGTCCTTGCCCTCCTTCCCCTCCCCTTCCCAGCTCTCCCACAGCCAGGCAGGGAAATCGCTATCAAAACATGTGGGGGGGACACAATTTCTTGGCGGCCGCATGCAAGCGCGTGCTTGCGCACACACACAAGGCTTCGGCCGTGGGCCCTGTGGTCGGTAACATCGGGAGCTGACCTGATTGGTGACCGACTCCGAACTCCAGCAACAGCAGCTTCGTCCGCCCCGAATCATGGGGCTTGAATCGGCCCGTTGGCGGGGGCTTTCATCGGCCGGCGGAGGCTTCAACATCGAGAGCCTCGATCGCCTCGATGCGGCAGTTGGATGTTAAGCCGCGCCCGGCACTGAAAGGCCCCGCGAACGGGCCAATTCAGCCCTTAGAAAGCGTCTGATAAAGTACGGATTACAAAACATGGGGGGGGGGGGATTGTCCCCCACCTCTCAAAGCAGGAAGGGGTGCGTGTCCCCCCACCCCCCCCCCAGGATTTCCGCCCATGTCCACAGCCTACTGTCTCCGCCTCTTCCTTTCTTCCAACCGCCCCCGCCCCCCTCCCACATCAGTCTGAAGAAGGGTCTCAACCCGAAACGTAGCTCCATAGATGCTGCCTCACCCGCTGAGTTTCTCCAGCATTTTTGTCCGCCTAAAATTACTGCGTGCCTTCTTCACAAATCACTGCTTGGATAGATAAGCGGGGACCTCATTGAAACTTACCAAATGGTGAAAGTCCTGGATAGAGTGGATGTGGAGAAGATGTTTCCACAGGTGGTAGAGTCTAGGACCAGAGGCCACAGCCTCAGAATAAAAGGACGTACCGTTAGAAAAGAGATTAGTTTAGTTTAGTTTAGGTTTAGAGATACAGCGCGGAAACTGACTCTTCGCCCCACCCAGTCCACACCGACCAGCAATCCACACACATTAACAGTATCCTACGCACACTAGGGACAATTTGCACTTATACCAAGCCGATTAGCCAACAAACCCTTACGTCTTTGGAGTGTGAGAGTAAATCGAAGATCTCGGAGAAAACCCACGCGGTCACGGGAGAACTTGCAAACTCCGTACAGACAGCATTTTTTTTTTCCGTCGCTTCATAGATGCTGCCGCCCCCGCTGAGTTTCTCCAGCACTTTTGTCTACCTGTAGTCAGGATGGAACCCAAGTCTTTGGCGCTGTGAGGCAGCAACTCTACCGCTGCGCAACCGTGGCTCCCTTGCAAGTGGACTCCCACAAAACATTACTGGATGCCTTCTTCAAAAATCATTGAGGTGTTTAGGGTTGTCAACTTTCTCACTCCCAAATAAGGGAGAAAACGTCAAAATACAGGACAAATTCCCAACGGCAACTCGTTGACAGACTCGGCCGTTGCTGGGTGAATGATGAGTTGGACCAGGTGCTGGACTGCACACAAAGCCCAGCCGGCGGGCCAGCTGAGGAGTTTTGGCCTGGGCACCCCATCCAGCTCATGAACCGATGATCGGCCACGAGAAGGAGTCAGTGGTGTCGGCGGTAAGCGAAGGTTCGAAGGTCGGACAGCCGGCTGGGCTGCCGACCGACGGGGCTACGGGCGAGGCGCTGCTGCTGCTGCACTCCATGGGCTGCACTACGTCGGGATGGGTGAGGTGGGGCCAGACGCGACGCTCCGACCCAACAATCCCCTCGACCCGAGTGGTAGCAGTCAAATACGGGACAAGGGCGGTCCCGTATGGTCAAACCAATTTAACCAATATACGGGATGTTGCATCTAATACGAGACAGTTGACAATCCTACTGGCTAGACAAAATGTGCTGTAGAGACTCAGCGGGTGCAGCAGCATCTATGGAGCGAAGGAAATAGGCAACGTTTCGGGCCGAAACCCTTCTTCAGACTGATGTAGGGTGGGGAGAAGAAAGGAAAAAGCTGTCTACCTTCGATTTTCCAGCATCTGCAGTTCCTTCTTAGACAATCCTACTGATCCTAGACTCTCCCACTAGTGGAAACATCCTCTCCACACCCACTCTATCCAGGCTTTTCACTATTCGGTAAGTTTCAATGAGGTGCCCCCTCATCCTTCTAAACTCCAGCGAGTACAGGCCCAGAGCCGACCATATTCTCTCAATATTGCAGGGACCTGCCTTGACCTGCGTTTCTGCCTGGCCGTCTGCAAAGGGGAGAACTTCCTGAGGGTGTGGAACATCGCCTCCAGGATAAATGACCAGTCCCTGGCCATCAGTACCAGTAACATGAAGAGTGCTGACGGGATCGTGGACATCAACCCCATGAAGAACAACTCCAGGTGAGGAATCAATCATAGTGTCATAGTCATAGAGTGATACAGCACGGAAATAGTCTCCTCAGCCCAACTTGCCAACAACATGCCCCATCTACACTAGTCCCACCTGCCAGCATTTGTCCCATATTCCTCCAAACCTGTCCTATCCATGTACCTGTCTAACTGTTTCTTAAACGTTGCAATAGTCCCAGCCTCAACTACCTCCTAAGTTCATAAGAGATAGGAGCCGAATTATCAGCCCATCAAGTCTACTCCGCCATTCAATCATGGCTGATCTATCTCTCCCTCCCAACCCCATTCTCCTGCCTTCTCCACATAACCCCTGACACCCATACTCAAGAATCCCTCTCTCCCCCTCCCTCTCCCTCTCCCTCTCCCCCTCCCCCTCCCCCTCCCCCTCCCCCTCCCCCTGCCCCTGCCCCTGCCCCTCCCCCTCCCCCTCCCCCTCCCCCTCCCCCTCCCCCCCCCCCATCCATCCATCCATCTTGGTGTAATCAGAATTTTAGGCCGATGCCAGCAAGCATGTCTGGACAATCATCTTCTCACCGTCCCGTCCCTCACCAACAGGAGCAGCAACACGACGCCTCTCAAACCCACCACAGCTGACAGTAATCGGAGCATTTCCGGGATGGTGGGACTGTCATATGCTGAGAGAATGGAGCGGCTGGGCTTGTACACTCTGGAATTTAGAAGGATGACGGGGAATCTTATTGAAACATATAAGATTATTAAGGGTTTGGACACACTGAGGCAGGAAACATGTTCCCGATGTTGGGGGAGTCCAGAACCAGGGGCCACAGTTTAAGAATAAGGAGTAAGCCATTTAGAACGGAGACGAGAAAACACTGCCTCAGATGGCGGTGGAGGCCGGTTCTCTGGATACTTTCAAGAGAGAGCTAGATAGGACTCTTAAAGATAGCGGAGTCAGGGGATATGGGGAGAAGGCAGGAACGGGGTACCGATTGGGGATGATCAGCCATGATCACATTGAATGGCGGTGCTGGCTCGAAGGGCCGAATGGCCTACTCCTGCACCTATTGTCTATTGATCCTGACTATGGTGTACGGAGTTTGTACGTTCTCCCTGTGACCACGTGGGTTTTCTCCAGGCGCTCCGGTTTATTCCAATAGACAATAGACAGTAGGTGCAGGAGTAGGCCATTCAACTCCCCCTCCCATTCCGAATCCGACCTTTCTGTCCTGGGCCTCCTCCATGGCCAGAGCAAATTGGAGGAGCAGCGCCTCATATTTCGCTTGGGTAGTTTACACCCCAGCAGTATAAACATTGACTTCTCCAATATCATGTAGTCCTTGCTTTCTCCCTCCTTCCCCTCCCCTTCCCAGCTCTCCCACAGCCCACTGTCCCTGCCTCTTCCTTTCTTCTTGCCGCCCCCCCCCCCCACAACAGTCTGAAGAAGGGTCTCGACCCGAAACATCAACTATTCCTTCGCTCCATAGATGCTGCCTCACACGCTGAGGTTCTCCACCATTTTTGTCTACAATGTGATCATTCAAAACAGAACAAAGACGTACAAGTTTGTAGGTTAATTGTTCCTGTAAATTGTCCCGAGTGTGTAGGATAGAAGTAGGGTATGGGTGATCACTGGTCGGTGTGGACTCAGTGGGCCGAAGGGCCAGTTTCCACGCTGCACCACTATAAACTTCAATTATTTTTTTAAAAGGAAGTAAAACGGGTTCTGAATCCAAAATTGTTCTTTCATTTGCGTAGAAAGGAACTGCACATGCTGGCTTATACTGAGGTAAGTACAAACAGAGTGCTGGAGTAACTCAGCGGGTCAGGCAGCATCTCTGGAGAACATGGATAGGTGACGTTTCACAGAGTGCTGGAGTAACTCAGCGGGTCAGGCAGCATCTCTGGAGAACATGGATAGGTGACGTTTCACAGAGTGCTGGAGTAACTCAGCGGGTCAGGCAGCATCTCTGGAGAACATGGATGGGTGATGTTTTGGGTCAAGACCCTTCTTCAGACTGAAAGGAGAGGGGGGTAGCTGGAGGTAGGAAAAGGCCAGAACAAATCAGGGCTGGCCACAGATGGCCATGGATGGGTGGAGCCCACAATGGTCCATTGTTTGCTGGGGAAGAGGTGATAACTAAGGGGTATAGGGATACGAACAATGGAACTAATAAATACAGAAACATAGAAAATAGGTGCAGGAGAAGGCCATTCGGCCCTTCGAGCCAGCACCGCCATTCAATGTGATCATGGCTGATCATCCCCAATCAGTACCCCGTTCCTGCCTTCTCCCCATATCCCCGCTATTTTATTTTTTATTTTTTTTAAAAATAATTTTATTTATTAGAAGTAGTGTACATTACAATAATATAAGCCAAAAATAACATAATACATTTCCTGTACCACTTCATATTTTAAACTTTAAAAAGCAGAAAAGTAAAGAGTGAAATAGAATAGGAAGTGTGTGATCAAAAGAGACCCTTAAACATGAAAAATTCGATAAAGAATTAAGAAGTAAGCCATAGAAAAAGAAAAAGAGAAAAAGAAAACAGATGATATATTAAAATTTTTAAAAAAGAGATAAAAATGATATACCAACTTCGTATTTTTCCTCACCCCTCACCAGGTCCTGAAACCATTTATTTTCAGAATTCTGTTGCACCTTATACTTGTAGTAAGTCGATAAATGAAGACCAAATCTTTTGGAAATGGTCTGGTTTGCCTGCGAGAAGGAATCTCATATCTTCCAGGTGTAGCATTTCGAACATATTTGAAATCCACATATTTATTGTTGGTGTTGGGGCGTTTTTCCAGAATTCCAGAAGTTTTTTTTCCATTATTAAACCGTAATTAAGTAGGGGGGTGGAGTGGGAGGGGGGGAGCAGATAGCTCAGGGCTGCCTTCCATTTGGAAAAGGTTTACTTATTTTAGTTTTTGAGTAATATAGTCTATGGAAGGCTATTTATTTATTTATTTTTTGTTTATTTTATTAGAAGTTAATACAGTACAAAGCAATACAGTGGTACCTAATTTTAGGTGCCAACTATGTCATAACGTAATACATTCTATGTACAACCTCTAGTTTTATGTTTTTGAAAAGGAAGTTAAAAAAAAACTAAAAAAATAGAGAGAAGAAAAAGAGGAAAAATAGATAGTAGAAAATAGAAAAAGGTGAAGTGTGTGTATAAGAAAAGAAAAAATAGAAAGTAGAAATAGGAGAAAAGGACCCTTAAAAAAGAAATTTTCAAATCTTTGTTCGGAGATGTAAATCGATCCACGACCTGACCTGAAATCAGCAATCTTTACGGTACCTTTTTTATTTCAAAATATACTTTATTCAATTGGAAAATATATACAATTTCTGAACCATTCAAACAAAATTCATCCCACATTTTCGAAGACTATACAAATTTTTTCCAGTACAATTTTTTTCTATTTGTCAAATTTCACCAAACAGTCCCCCACCAGTGCCACTCTGTGGCCCCTGTCCAAGTAATAAATATATACAATGTGTACACAGTGCGAAAATTTCCATCTGACATTTCAAGTTCTACAAAAAATGTCCCCCGCCCGTGCCACTCATGTGGCCCCCTGGCGTGCGATACCTTCCCTTAATTTAATTTGAGGGGCGTCTCCACCATACTGTGCCCCCCATGTCCAGCAGCGGAAGGACCCTAGACTGTGGCCCTCCCCCACCGAGCCTTGGCGTTGGCTGCACCAAGCTTCAGCGAGTCCCTTAGCACGTACTCCTGCAGTCTGCAGTGGGCCAGTCGGCAACATTCCCTGACGGACATCTCGCTCTGCTGGGTGGTGAGCAACGCTCGAGCAGACCAAAGAGCGTCTTTCACCGAGTTGATGACCCTCCAGGAGCACTCGATGTCAGTCTCTGAATGTGTCCCTGGGAACAGTCCGTAAATCACAGAGTCCTCTGTGACGGAGCTGTTCGGGATAAATCGTTCCAGGGACCCTTTCACACCTCTCCAGACTCGTTTTGCAAACCCACACTCTGCAAAGAGGTGGGCAACCGTCTCCTCTCCATAGCAACCGTCCCGGGGGCAACGTGCGCTGGTAGTGAGGTTCCGACGGTGCAGGAAGGATCTAACTGAGAGGGCTCCCCTCACCGCCAGCCAAGCCAGGTCTTGGTGCTTGTTGGTCAGTTCTGGCGATGAGGCATTTTGCCAGACAAGCTGGGCAGTCTGCTCTGGGAACCACGCCACCGGATCCATCGAGTCCTTTCCCTGCAGTGCCTGCAGGACATTCCGTGCTGACCACTGCCCGATGGACTTGTGGTCAAAGGTGTTGGTCCGGAAGATCCTTTCAACAGACGACAGATGGGGCGGCAATGTCCAGCTGACTGGTACATTGCGTGGCATCTGCGCCAGGCCCTTCCTTCGCAACACCGGGGACAGGTAGAACCTCAGCAGGTAGTGACACTTAGTACCCACGTGCCTTGGCTCTACACTCCGCCTGATGCAGCCACACACAAAGGTGGCCATCAGGATGAGGGCGACGTTGGGCACACTTTTACCCCCGTTGTCTGCCGACTTGTACATTGTGACCCGTCGCACCCGGTCCATCCTCGACCCCCAGATGAACTGGAAGACGGCCCGGGTGATCCCCGTGGCGTAGGAGGGAGGGACAGGCCACACTTGTGCCAAGTACAGCAGACCCGAGAGCACCTCACACCTGATGACCACATTTTTCCCGGTTATGGAGAGGGAGCGTTGCCTCCACAGCTCCAGCTTCCTCCCCACCTTGGCTATCCGCTCCAGCCAATTCTTGTTACTCTCCTCAGCCCCCCCGAACCAGATCCCCAACACCTTCAAGAAGTCAGGTTTGATGGTGAAGGGGATGGAAGATCGGTCGGGCCAGTTGCCAAAGAGCATGGCCTCGCTCTTCCTGCGGTTCACCCTGGCTCCCGTGGCCGACTCAAACTGGTCACATATGCTGATCAATCTGCGGACCGACCTTGGATCCGAGCAGAAGACGGCGACATCGTCCATGTACAGGGAGGTCTTGACCTGAATGCCCCCACTGCCTGGCAATGTCACTCCTCTTATGCTCGCATCCTTCCTGATGGACTCGGCAAAAGGTTCAATACAGCAGACAAACAAGACAGGGGAGAGAGGGCAACCCTGCCTGACTCCAGACCTTACAGGGAAACTGTCTGATTCCCACCCATTGATTTGGACAGCACTACGGATGTTGGTGTAGAGCAGTTTGATCCAATTTCGGATTCCCTCCCCAAAACCCATTTTGGAGAGCACGTCTCTCATGTACGTGTGCGATATCCTGTCGAAGGCCTTCTCCTGGTCCAAGCTGACTAGGCAGGCATCCACCCGTCTGTCCTGCACGTAGGCGATGGTATCTCTCAGCAGCGCTAGGCTGTCTGAGATTTTCCTGCCAGGTACAGCACAGGTTTGGTCCGGGTGGATCACCCGTCCCAGAGCAGACTTGACCCGGTTGGCGATGGCCTTAGACAGGATCTTGTAATCTACATTCAACAATGTTATGGGTCTCCAATTCTTTATATCCTTCCTCTCCCCCTTCTGCTTGTAGATTAGGGTGATGCTGCCCTTCCTCATGGAGTCTGACATGCTGCCGGCTAGAAGCATGTCGTTGTACACTTCCAGCAGGTCCGGGCCCACCCAGTCCCACAGAGCCGAATACAACTCGGCCAGTAAGCCATCGCTTCCGGGAGTTTTACTCGAGTCAAAGGAGCAGATGGAGCCAGTCAGCTCCTCTAGGGTCAGTGGTTGGTCCAGACTCTCCTGCTTGCTGTCCTCCAAGACCTCCGTGATAGAGGACAGGAAGTTCTGGGAGGCGGTGCTGTCTGTGGCCTTTTGGTCATACAATTCCGAGTAAAAGGATTTGCAGACCCTCATCATGTCTGTCTGCGAGGATGCTACCGAGCCGTCCTCCTCCCTAAGGCTGTTGATCACAGAGCTCCCCCTGTGAACCTTATGGAAGAAGAAACGTGAGCACGTCTCATCCTGCTCCACATGGCGGACCCTGGATCGGAAGATGATCTTGGAGGATTCAGAGGTAAAGAGCCGGGCTTGTCGGTCCTTCACCTCTCTTAAGTTCCTCCCTCACATCCACCCCCCTCGACTGCAGAAGGAGCAGTTGTGGCAATTCTGTCTGGAGTTGGCACATTTCCCTCTGACTCTGTCTTGCTCTCTGAACCCCTTTGGCTATGAAGAACCTCTTAATGTTCTCCTTGGTTGCTTCCCACCAGAGTGTCGGGGAGTCAAAGAGGGGCCTCACCGTTCTCCAACGTGCGTAGTTCCTCTTTAGCTCCTCAACGTTCTCTGGGGTCAACAGCTTCACATTTAACTTCCACGTCCCTCTGCCTGCCTTCCGGTCCTCCTGTAGGTGACAGGAAGCCTGAAGGAGGCAGTGGTCAGAGAAGAACACCGGCGTGAGGTCGGTGTGTCTCACCGTGATGGCCTTCGTGGTGAAGACGAAGTCTATCCGGGATCGGGCCAAACCGTCCGATCTCGACCAGGCGAACCGCGGCTGGGACCCGCCTGCAGGGTCGCTGAAGGCGTCGTGCAGCTTTGCGTCTTTTACCGTTTCCATCAGGAACTTGGACGTGCTGTCCAGTCTGTTGTCGGCAATGCCGGTTCGTCCAGCCGCATCAATGATGCAGTTGAAGTCACCGGCCAGAACGAGCTGCCGGGACGTGGCCAGTAGCACTGGGAGCTGCTGGAGAACGGCCTGCCGCTCGCTCCGCACGAGTGGGGCATACACATTAATCAGCCGGAGCGGAGAACCACGGTACATTACATCCACCACGAGGAGACGCCCCGCAACCACCTCCCTGACCTCAGTGATGGCGAAGTTCCCTCCCCGCAGCAAGATCCCCAGGCCGGAAGCACGACAATCATTGCCCCCCGACCACACCGACAGTCCGTGAGGCCACCGTCGCGACCACCTCCGATAGGAGCAGAGGTGTGGCAACCCGCACTCCTGTAGAAAAGTCACATCTGCCTTGACCTTGGCCAGGTACTGTAAGGCATTAACACATCGCGCAGTGCTCTTCACACTGCGCACGTTTAAAGATGCCAGTTTGAGCTCCATTGTCCTTTAGAGTCACTGGCCATTTTCCTGTTCCCTCATGCCCACCGCTTCGGTGAATTGCCTCACCTTTCCTGGGCTCAGATACCCGGCCTCCTCAACGGGTTGGGTTTCCCGTGTCGTAACCCGAGGTGTCGTTGGGGGGGGGGGGCTGCTCGTTTTACCCCCTTCTGGGTGCGCCGCTTCCCCGTCTCTCGTGGCTGGGGCACGGTGACAGACTTACTGCTCCCGGAAACTCGGAGCTGAGGCCCATTGGCCGCTGCACTGCTCCCGGTTGCCCGGAGCTGGGGCCCATCGGCCGCTGCACTGCTCCCGGTTGCCCGGAGCTGGGGCCCATCGGCCACTATGATGCTCCCGGTTGCCCGGAGCTGGGGCCCATCGGCCGCTGCACTGCTCCCGGTTGCCCGGAGCTGGGGCCCAACTGCCACTGCACTGCTGTCGATGCCCTGGGGCCCAACGACCGCTGCACTGCTACCGATGCCCTGGGGCTGGAGCCCCTCGACCGCTGCACTGCTACCGATGCTCTGGGGCTGGAGCCCCTCGACCACTGCTCTGCTCCCGATGTCCTGGGGCTGGAGCCCCTCGACCGCTGCACTGCTCCCGATGTCCTGGGGCTGGAGCCCCTCGACCGCTGCTCTGCTCCCGATGTCCTGGGGCCGGAGCCCCTCGATCGCTGCTCTGCTCCCGATGTCCTGGGGCTGGAGCCCCTCGACCGCTGCACTGCTCTCGGTCTCCTGGTGCAGGTGTACAATCGGCCTGGACCTTCTCCTTTCCTCCCCGGTTTTCTTCTTGTGGGGTTTCCCGTTCGCCTCATCCTCCGACGACGAGGAAAGGTTGCTGCCTTCTGTCAGGGAGAGAGACCGTTTTTTTGGGGGGGTTTTTGGGTTTGCCATCCCCTTCTGGCCTCTGCTCCGTGTGCTGACCCTTCTGGTGTTTTTTATACTTCACCGTCGTCCAAATCTGCTCTCCCCCCTCCTCCATCGACTCTCCCTCCTGGGCTTGGTGCTGGAGTTCTCCTGGCACTTGGGGGCTCGAGGTGGTTGAGGTGGTTGGGCTGTCCTCATCCCTGTTTCCCCTTTCTGCTGGGGACTTGGCAGTGGTAGTGGGTGTCTCACCTACCCTGGGGGTGCTGGAAGCCGCCCCTCTTGTTGCCTGTGCGTATGTACAGGCTCTTTTTGGGCTGGCCCTGTAAAGATGGCCTCCCTCCCCACACAGTTTGCAGTTCTTGCTGGCCTGACAGTCTTTTGTCTCGTGGCCCTCCGTTTTGCAGTTTTTGCAGACCACTGCATTGCATTGGGCCACCACATGCCCAGGCTTGTTACATCTTCTGCATACTCTGGGCTGCCCCACGTAATTTAAATAGCCTCGGTTTCCTCCAATTGCGAACACCGATGGAGGGTGGAGGAGAGCTCCTTCCTTGTCCACCCTCAGCTTTACCTTGACCTGCCGCTTGCTCGTCCAAATCCCATGCAGATCCTTCACGTCCACGCTGTTTCCTGCTCCGTCGACGTAGCGAGCAAGGAAGGTGAGGACATCCACTACGGGCACATGTGGGTTGAACATATGCACCGTGATCGTCCTTTCTTTTTGGTTTGGGAGGGTGAAGAGTGGCTGCACCTTCAGCAACGACAGCGGAGCTTCATTCCCCTTCTACTGGAAATCCTTTATCAGCTTTTGCCATCCTGTCGGAAGCACAAATGTAACGTCGAAGTATCCGTTACCCGGGAAGTCCTGGAGGAAGTAGATAACCCTGGGCTCGAACTTGCAGGTCTCCAGCAAGACCTTCTTTACAAAGGTATCTCGACTGAAGGGCATCCCCTCACTGAGATCCTTGACACTAATCCTGAGGGTATTGCGGATACCCTGTCCTCTAGCTCCCATTGCAGCTGCCATTGCTACGATTTTTTTAAATCGCAATATGCAGCTCTTGTCCTTAATGGACCGCCAGGACTGTTCTAACAAGAACAGATCCCTTTCCCTGTTCTAACAAGAACAGACGCTCTCTTTTAGCACTCTTTTACCACTGATAAGAACAGATACTACACTTGATCTTAGCCAAAAGGCCGAGAAGCGATTAGGAGAATAAGTAGAAATAGGAGAAAAAGACCCTTAAAAGAGAAATTTTCAAATCTTTATTCGGAGATGTAGATCTATCCGCGGCATGAACTGAAATCAGCAATCTTTACGGTACTGCTGCATCACATGATTCCAAAAAGTCGATGAAAGGGGACCAACTCCTTAAGAATTGGTCATATTTATCTATTAGGCGGAGTCTCATTTCTTCAAGGTGTGCTATGTCCATCATATTCCTAATCCACATTTTAACAGTTGGTATAGCTGTATTTTTCCAAAATTTAAGTATCAATTTCTTTCCAATTATTAACCCATAATTAAAGAATACTTTTTGGTCTTTATTTAAATTAATATATTCTCCTATTATTCCAAATATAATCCATTCCGTATTAGGTTCTATTCTTGACTTGAAGAGCTTTGTAAATATATCAAATATATCGCTCCAAAATTTATTCAACTTTGTACATCCTACAAATGAATGTGTTATATTGGCGTTTTGAAACAAACATTTATCGCATCTGGGAGAGACGTTTGGGTAGAATTTATTCAACCTCGTTTTTGAATAATATAGTCTATGTAATAATTTAAATTGAATTAAATTATGTCTTGCATTAATGGAGCAATTATGTGTGTTCATCAGATACTTTTCCCATCTATCTTTCGGGATCTTTATCATTAGTTCATGTTCCCAATCTTCTCTTAGTGCCTCTGTTGAGGGTAATTCTCTATTTAATATGCTATTATAAAAATATGATATTAGTTTTTGTGAATCAGCCTTAATATTCATTGCTTCTTCTAAAGGGTCTAAAAATATAGTTTGAAATCTATGTATATATTTCTTCATAAAGTCATATATCTGTATATATTTAAAATATTGATTATCATTCAGTTTAAATTTTGATTTTAATTGTTGAAATGATAACAATTTGCCCAATTCATACATATCTCCTACTTTCCTAATCCCCAGTCTATCCCATTGTTTGTATTTGTCGATAAGAGATGGTTTGAATGCAGGATTGTTCAATATTGGGGTTAGTACTGATAGATTATTTAATTTCAAGGATAATTTTATTTGTTTCCAAATTCTTATTGTATTGTGAATAATTGGGTTCTTCTTATATATTATACTATTCAATTTTATCTGTGAGAACAAGATCGTTCCTATATCGTACGGGAAACACTCCTCTTTCTCCATTCTTATCCACTCCGACTGGTGAGTGGAACTATCCAACCAGTACATTATGTTCTTAATATGCACTGCCCAGTAGTAATACGTAAAGTTAGGTAATGATAAACCCCCAACTTCTTTAGGTTTACACAAATGCTTTCCTTGAATTCTGTGTGCTCTATAATCCCATATAAAATTAGTGATAGTAGAATCTAGTTTTTTGAAAAAATATTTTGGAATATATATTGGGATCGCTTGAAACAAATATATTAATTGTGGTAAGAAAGTCATTTTTATAGCGTTAATTCTACCTATCAATGAGAGCGGGAGCGTTTTCCAAAATGTAATCATAACATTCAGTTTATTTAATAGTGGCATAAAATTGGCGCTAAATAATGATTTGTGTCTTCTCGTAATTTGAAAACCCAAATACTTAAATTTTTCTGTTGCAATTTTGAAAGGGAATTTTAACAAGTGTCTCTCATCCTGTGGTTTTAAAGACATAATTTTGCTTTTATTCCAATTTATTTTATATCCTGAAAAAGAACCAAATTCCTCAATTAGTGTTAATAAGGTGGGTATACTCGTTTGTGTATTAGTAATATATAAAAGAATATCATCAGCATATAATGAAATTTTATTCTTTGAGTCCTTAGTATTATATCCGTGAATATTCGGATGATTTCTAATTCTTTCAGCCAGCGGTTCTATCATAAGGGTAAATAACAATGCTGATAAGGCACAACCCTGCCTATTACCCCTTGATAATTAAAATTTTGGAGATAACATATTATTAGTTAATATTCTTGCCGTAGGTTTATCATAAAGTAGTTTAACCCATGTAATAAAATTCTCTCCCATATTAAATTTTTGGAGTACCTTATATAAATACTGCCATTCTACCTGGTCAAATGCCTTCTCTGCATCCAGCGTAATGACTGAAATATCTTCAATGTCCTCTTTGTGAGAGTACATTATATTGAAAAGCCTTCTCAAATTATTAAATGATTGTCTTTTGGGTATAAATCCCGTTTGATCCGGGTTTACGAATTTGTTAATATAATTATTCAGTCTTCTAGCTAGAATCTTTGCTAAGATTTTCTGATCCGTATTTAGAAGTGATATAGCTCTGTAAGAACCCGGTTCATCTAAATCTTTATCTTTTTTTGGTATAAGGGTTATTGTTGATTCTGCTAAAGTTTCTGGTAGTTTATTTTCGGTATAAGCCTGCGTGTATAAGTTGAGTAATCTTGGTACAATTGACTCCTGAAATCGTTTATAAAATTCGTTACTAAAACCATCTGGACCTGGGGTCTTCCCATTTTTCAATGAGTTTATTATTTGTTTTATTTCTTCACTAGTAATCCGTGCTCCTAATTCCTCTTGTTCTAAACTATCCAATTTAGGAAAGTTGCAATTATCTAAAAAATTTGTAATTTTACTATCATCTGTATTTATTTTAGTTGTGTATAAATTATGATAAAATTGGGCAAATCTTTTATTAATATCCTTTGGTAATGTTAGAAGATTTATCAGATTTAACTTTAGTGATAGTATTTTCCTTTTCTTGTTGCTTCAGTTGCCTCGTTAGTAATTTATGTGGCTTATCCCCAAATTCGAAGTGTGCCTGTTTTGTAATTTGGAATAGTCTTATTACTCTTGCCGATAATATTCTATTGAGATTATATTTCAATAATGTTATTTTATTATGTTTATCTATGGTTGGGTCAGTTGCATTGTCCAGTTCTAGTGATTTTATTTCCTGTTCTATCCGCTGAAGTTTTCTTTTATTTTCTTTATTTTGAAAACTTTGATAAGAGATTATAGCACCGCGAATGTATGCCTTAAAGGTTTCCCATAATGGCGATACAGAAATACCCGGCGTCTCATTTATCTCGAAAAAAAATTTTGTTTGTTCTTTTATATACTCATAACCCTGCGGGTTATTTAATATTTGTGCGTGAATCTCCAAATAGGTTTTATACCCGGCATTCCCTCGATTTTAAGTATAAAAGCCAGTGGTGAATGATCGGAAATAATACTATTATGGTATGATGGTTTAGTCGTGTACGGGATTAATTTTGTATCCAATAAGAAATAGTGAATAAGTTTTATGAGCCGATGAGTAAAACGAATATTCCCTTCCACTTGGGTTTGCTATTCTCCAAACATCAGTTATGTTATTATTTTTGATATATTTAAAAATTCACAGATCTTAGTTTTAACAAGACACTTCCCTACCTTTATTGATTTATCTAAATATGGGTCTATAACACAATTATAATCTCCCCCCATTATTATATTTTTGATAATTATGCTCTGCAATTATATCTACTATTTTCTTAAAAATTGGGGGTTATCAAAATTAGGCGCATAAATATTTATCATAGTTAATGGTGTATTATAAATTTCTCCCGTGACTATAATGTATCTTCCCTCTTTATCAGATATGGACTTCTTTAATTTAAAAGGTATACCTTCCCGAATTATAATGGCCGTGCCTCTTGCTTTAGAAGTAAATGCTGAGTAGTAGGTTTGACCTATCCAGTTTGCCCTTAATCTGATCTGAGTTTGTTGTTTCAAATGCGTTTCTTGTAGGAAAGCAATATCCGTGTTTAAAGATTTTAATTGTGCCAGAATTTTACCCCTCTTAATTGGCTCATTCGCACCTCTAATGTTCCAACTACAGAAAGTGAGACCTCCGGTGTTTATTCGACTATTATCTTGCATTGGCTATTATTACCAGAATGTATGATTCATGTGATGCAGCCAAGTACCTCGAAATCCCGAGTCCAGGGTTGTCCTTCATAATTTCTGCACTAGTTTTACATCTCCTGGCAGTAGTAAACATAATTAAGGGAAAGAGAAAAACATAAAATGAAGTGTTCACAAAGATTGTTAAATCATATAACTCATAATAGTAGCAATGTTGCAAAATTTTGAGATTTTAAAATTCAAGTCTGCAATTTATCCCATCAGATAAAGCATAAAAATAAGTTTAATTTGACACCTAATTCACTTTCATATCTCAAGTATTTAAAAAGTTATGGCCATTTTCATACTGGGAAATGAGCATCTTGTTCCCAATTGATTTTCTATGGACATAACAAAAAAGCTGTGATCGTGAACAGTCAAAAGCCCATAACTTTCTTAAAAATTAAGAGAACTGAATGAAATTTTCAGTTATCATAGATTGAAGCATTCTGAAACAAATATAAAATAATCTTACTTGGATGACCTGAAATTAAAGCATATAATTAGTTAGTTACCTAATTGTAGCTAATTTCAGACTTCAATTACTAGATCTAAACATCTATCCATTTCTTAATAAATAATTAACATTTTTAAATAGCCTAAATGTCCAAATAATATTCACAAATAATTCACAATAAAACATGATTTTAAAATCTCATTTACATTAATTTATAGACCAAATGGAAGGAATTTAGTGTTCAATTGCTGTAAATAAATGCCCATTTAAATCAGCTTTCCAGTGGGTCCCTGTGGAACGCGCTGGTTTAGAACGTTCACATTGCGGTAGATTTGTGCCCTCAAATGCCCAGAAAAATACTGCGGGATATAATGGGCCCAAAATGAGCTACTCGCAATATTAAACTTTGTATAAAGGGATCTTTAGAAGCCCTTTTTAATGTAAAAATATGCAACCTACCTTCAGTTATTTGCTTTATGAGACCCTGCGGTTTCTGGTGGTCGCGGGTTTAGAGATTGATTTTTAAACTACTATAACTATTATACGAGGCCTTTAAAACTAATAATAGCTTTTGCGACGGGGTCTTCCAGCGATTTTTCGTTAATAATTAACTAGGCTGAACATCTTCGATTTGAACAGCCTAGAGAAAATCGCGTTTTAAACCCGCCCCCTCTAAACGGCGCCAAAATCGCGCACACCCGCAGCGGCAGATTTTCAGCGACGCTTCAGGTAGGCTTTGCAACATACCTAATAATAGTGAATAAACAAAGAAAGTGAGTGTAAGTTATCAAAAAAGCGATATCTTACAAAAAAGCCACCTATGGTGGCTAAGATTAATTGTAAATTGACCTCCGTCGATGAAATTATGCACTGGGCTTTGTCCCCCTAGTAAAGTATCATCGAACGTTAGTCGGTTTCCTCCAGTTATAACCAAAATTATCATGTCAGGTCGATTAATAGCTAAAAAATTTAAAATAAAATAGAAGAAAACCTCAAAGATTTAAAATAAAATAAGTTATTATGGGTTCATGTGATGCAGTCATTAATCACACTTTTCATTAGCCTGTATGTTAGTTAATTCATAATGTATTTAGAGTATCTGTCTAACCTCCCCCATCCTTCCTACTATATAGTTAGTCATGTTAGTATAATACATTAAACCTTTAACGTTATTTAAGTTTATTGCGTATATATAGTTAATTAGTTAGTTAGTTATATGCTGTATATGTAAATAATAGATCATATAGTACTGAGACAAAGGGAGACCATCACGACAGTCTAATAATTATCAGGGCTGAAAAACTTGGCTCCGAGCCTGCGACCTTGAACATTCCATCTGTTGAGCTTCAGTTTTTCAGTTCAAGATGAAGTTAGAACTCTGTTATTGAAAAACACATTCTTGCCAGATAAGTCTGTCTGAGAACTGTCTGAACAATTCTACTGTCTTGTTTGAAACAGAAAAACAAGTTCAGCAGGCGTAATATCTTATTCCGTTTTTCCTTGAATTTTATTTAAAATCTCCTGGGAATATTTGCAAGCGTAAGGTTTTAAATTGAATTATAATATGTCTTACATTAATCGAGCATTTGTGCACATATAGCAAATGTTTATCCCACCTCTCTTTCAAAATTTTTATAGCTAGTTCTTGTTCCCAGTCTCTTCTAATTCTATCGGATGGTGGTATTTCTATATTTAAGATGATGTTATACTAGTATGATATTAAATTAGCTGATTCGGCCTTTGTATTCATTGCTTCGTCCAATAAATCTGGAGACAAGTTATGATATCCCCGCTATTTTTAAGAGCCCTACCCAGAGAATCTGCCTCCACCGCCCTCTGAGGCAGAGAATTCCACACTCACCACTCTCTGTGAGAAAAAAGTGTTTCCACATTTCCATTCTAAATGGCTTACTCCTTATTCTTAAACTGTAGCCCCTGGATCTGGACTCCCCCAACATCGGGAACATGTTTCTGGCCTCTAGCGTGTCCAAACCCTTAACAATCTGCAAAGGTTTACTTGAAATTTGTGTCATTTGACTTTCATATTTCAAGATCTTTCTTTTATTTTTCAGCTATGTTGTGTGTAGGAGCTTAAACTCGGAAGTGATATCCATCTGGAACGTAAGAAAAACCAAGTACAAGGGGCAGGCAGTCCAGCTGGAGAGAGGTCTTGTCGACGGCACTAACATTGCACTGGTGAGAGACACCAAGCTCTACATCCTGTCTGACAAGGGCATGGCCATTCACTCTGAAACTCCCAGACCCATCTTCCAGGTAAGAACGAAGACGAGGAAACACTTTTTCACACAGAGTTACTCCAGCACTTTGAATCTATCTTCGGTATAAGCCAGCATCTACAGTTCTTTTCTACATACTCTATCCTATCCTCGATGGACCAAAGGGCCTGTCTTCGTGCTCTTTCTCTGAACCAAACTAACCTACATTTAGCGAGAAGATTAGATTCAAAATGCTGAGAGAATGGAGCAGCTGGGCTTGTACACTCTGGAGTTTAGAAGGATGAGAGGGTATGTCATTGAAACATATAAGATTATTAAGGGTTTGGACACGCTGGAGGCAGGAAACATGCTCCTGATGTTGGGGGAGTCCAGAACCAGGGGCCACAGTTTAAGAATAAGGAGTAAGCCATTTAGAACAGAGACGAGGAAACACTTTTTCTCACAGTGGTTCTCTGGATACTTTCAAGAGAGAGCTAGATAGGGCTCTTAAAGATAGCGGAGTCAGGGGATATGGGGAGAAGGCAGGAACGGGACTGATTGGGGATGATCAGCCATGATCACATTGAAGGGCCGAATGGCTTACTCCTGCACCTATTGTCTGTTGACATTGACTTCTCTAACTTCAACATCATGCTTTCCCTCTCTCTCTCTCTCTCTCTCTCTCTCCATCCCCTCCATTCCCAGTTCTCCGCCCAGTCTGACTGTCTCCGACTATATTTTAACTCTGTTTGCTTTGTTCTCCCAACTAACAATGATCTACTCTACATTTTCCTTGATCTCTTTTCCCTTTTTCCTGTTTTCACACCTCACACTTCCTTATCTACACACTCCCTTATCTCTGTACCGCCCACTCCCCTGACATCAGTTTGAAGAAGTGTCTCGACCAGAAACGCCACCCATTCCTTCTCTCCAGAGATGCTGCCTGTCCCGCGTAGTTACTCCAGCATTTTGTGTCTATCTTCGAACTAATCATTTAACCTGGTTAAGAGCGAAGTGAAGCATTTTGTAATGTTTAAACCAATGTCGGGCCCTGGGGAAAGTTGCCGAACAGAGAGATCCAGGGATCCAAGTACATAGTTCCTTGAAGGTCACAGTTATGAAGTGTTGTGAAGGGGGCGTGTGGCATGTTTGTCTTCATCAGATGGGCGATAAAATACAAGATATGGGATGGCATGGTGGTGCAGCGGTAGAGTTGCTGCCTTGCAGCGCCAGAGATCCGGGTTCCATCCCTTCTGCAGTTGTACAGAGCCCCAGTGAGACCACACCTGTATTGTGTGCACTTTTGGTCTCCTAATTTGAGGAAGGACATTCTTGCAATTGAGGGAGTGCAGCGTAGGTTTACTAAGGTTAATTCCTGGGATGTCGGGACTGTCATATGCTGAGAGAATGGAGCAGCTGGGCTTGTACACTCAGGAGTTTAGAAGGATGAGAGGTGATCTCATTGAAACATATAAGATTATTAAGGGTTTGGACACGCTAGAGGCAGGAAACATGTCCCCGATGTTGGGGGAGTCCAGAACCAGGGGCCACAGTTTAAGAATAAGGAATAAGCCATTTAGAACAGAGACGAGGAAACACTTTTTCGCACAGAGAGGGGTGAGTCTGTGGAATTCTCTGCCTCAGAGGGTGGTGGAGGCTGGTTTTCTGGATGCTTTCAAGAGAGAGCTAGATAGGGTTCTTAAAGATTGTGGAATCAGGGGATATGGGGAGAATGCAGGAACGGGGTACTGATTGGGGATGATCAGCCATGATCACATTGAATGGCGGTACTGGCTCGAGGGGCTGAATGGCCTACTCCTGCACCCATTGTAATCAAGAGTCTAGAGTGTTTTATTGTCATGTGTCCCAGATGGAATAATGGAATTCTTACTTGCTGCAGCACAACAGAATATAGAAACATAATACACTGTAAACAATATGCTAAACAAGATATTTATTGTGTGTGTGTATGTATGTATCATAGACCACACAATGCTATAGTAACTCAACGGGACAGGCAGCATCTCTGCAGAGAAGGAATTGGTTACATTTCGGGTTGAGACCCTTCTTCTGACATGTATGTATGTATGTGTGTATATATGCACACACATATGTATATATGTATTTATGTATATGATATTATATATATATATATATATATATATATATATAGTATATATATATAATATATATATATATATATATATATACTGTGTATATATATATACTGTATATATACTGTATATATATATATACTGTTATATATATACTGTATATTATATACTGTATATAATATATATATATATATATTATATATATATATATATACTGTGTGTGTATATATACTGTATATATATATATAGTGCAGAAAGATAAAACCAATGTCCCCAAGTCAATGTAGATCTTCTTCTTCGAGTCCGATGCAATCTCAGATGTCGTTCTGCCAGTATCTGTCGCAGGTCACAGCTGGTCGGGTCGGTTCAGCCAGGTCCTGGGGGCTGCACTGGGGGGCATCGTCACACTCCAGTAGGTGGGACATTGTCTGTACTGCTCCACAGCTGCATGTGTCTTCTGCCTGGTAGTTCCATGCTTTCATACGTGCTTTGCACCTCCCCTGCTCCACTCGTAGATCAGAGCTTATTTGGAGGTTGTCGTGTTTAATAGCCTGATGACTGTGGGGAAGTAGCTGTTCCTGAACCTGGATGTTACAGTTTTCAGGCTCCTGTACCTTCTTCTCGATGGCAGGGGTGAGATGAGAGCGTGGCCAGGATGGTGTGGGTCTCTGATGATGATGATGCTGGCTGCCTTTTTGAGGCAGCGACTCCTGTAGGTCCCTTTGATGGTGGGGAGGTCAGTACCCGTGATGGACTGAGCAGCCGCCACCCTCTGTAATCTTCGATCCTGGGCGTTTGAGTAGCTGAACCAGGCTGTGATGCAGCCAGTCAATAGGCTTTCTACTCTACACCTGTAGAAGTTGAAGAGAATCCTCTCTGACACGCTCAAACTCATGACATGCTTTAATTACATGTTTAAGAAAGAACTGCAGATGCTGGAAAAATCGAAGGTAGACAAAAATGCTGGAGAAACTCTGCGGGTGAGGCAGCATCTATGGAGCGAAGGAATAGGTGACGTTTCTGGGTCTTGACAGTTAATCGGCCCCTGGTGTGGAGGGAGTGGATGAAAAAGTGGAATCGCGTAGAACTCGTGTGAACGGTGTGATCGATGGTCGGCACGGACTCGGCGGGCCGAAGGGCCTGATTCCATTTTAAATGTATATTTGTGTATTTAAAAAAAACTAATGAAACCCATTTTATCACCAATTACTTTGTGTTTACTGTAGACTCTCTTGATCTACGATCTAGTGAAGAAAAAATACACAACAAAGTTGACTGGCCTTCATATTATCCCTTGCCTTAAACACGAATACAGAATCCTGGCATCACAACAGCTCTTGGGATTATCTGAATACAGGTGAGACGACACTGACACGCACTAATATTTTGGAATGCAATGGAATGCATAGGTGCAGGAGTAGGCCATTCGGCCCTTCGAGCCAGCACCGCCATTCAATGTGATCATGGCTGATCATCCCCAATCAGTACCCCATTCCTGCCTTCTCCCCATATTCACTGACCCCACTATCTTTCAGAGCCCTATCTAGCTCTCTCTTGAAAGTATCCAGAGAACCGGCCTCCACCGCCCTCTGAGGCAGAGAATTCAACAGAATCACAACTCTCTTTGTGATAAGGTGTTTCCTCGTCTCCGTTCTAAATGGCTTACCCCTTATTCTTAAACTGTGGCCCCTGGTTCTGGACTCCCCCAACATCGGGAACATGTTTCCTGCCTGTAGTGTGTCCAAACCCTTAATAATCTTATAATGGAAGGCTGTCTTACAATGTATTCGGCCCAACTTGCCCACACCGACCAACATGTCATTGTCCTATCAGCGACACATGACAATAAACTGTCTTGATCTTGATGTCCCACTTGCCTGCGTTTGGCCCATATATACACCTCTAAATGCTGTCCTGTCTAATTGTTTCTTAAATGGCAGCATAGCCCCAGCCTCAACTACCTCCTCTGGCAGCTTGTTCCATGCACCCACCACCCTTTGTATGAAATAGTTAGCACTCAGATTCATTGGACAATAGGTGCATGAGTAGGCCATTCGGCCCTTTGAGCCAGCACCGCCATGCAATGTCATCATGGCTGATCATCCACATTCCTTTTAAATCTTTTCCCCTTCACATATGTCCTCTGGTCCTCGATTCACCTTCTCTGGGCAAGAGACTGTGCATCTACCCTAACTATTCAACTCAGAATAAAAATAAGACAAAATAAATCATAGGTGCTTCTCCACATTGACTGGGTGCTGCTTTAAAACTTGTAAACTAGTCGACACAGTGGCTCAGCTGGTAGAGTAGCTGCCTCACAGCACCAGAGACCTTGGGTGCTGTCTGCTCGGAGTTTGTAGCTCTCCCTGTGACCATGTGGGTGCACCAGTTTCCTCCCACACGTTAAGATGTGCGGGTTTGTAGGTTAAATGACCCCTTGTAAATTGCCCCTAGTTTAGAGATACAGCGCGGAAACAGGCCATTCGGCCCACCGGGTCCGAGCTGACCAGTGATCCCCGCACATTACATACACTAGTGTGTCCTACACACACTAGTGTGTCCTACACACACTAGGGACAATTTACATTTATACCAAGCCAATTAACCTAAAAAAATCAGCATATCTTTGGAGTGTGGGAGGAAACCGAAGACCTCAGAGAAAACCCACACAGGTCACGGGGAGAATGTACAGACAGCACCCGTAGTCGGGATTGAACCCAGGTCTCTGGTGCTGCAAGGCAGCAACTCTACCGCTGCGCCACTGTGCCGACCATAGTGTGTAGAGCAGGGGTGGGCAACCTTGTTCTGCATAGGGGCCGGAACGCATGTCTGTGAACGGATGGCAGGCCACATCTATCACGTGTACGCATGGATCCCGCCCCCCCCATCCCGCCCCCATTCCGCCCTGGATGGCTGGCATCAAATCACGTGTTCGCAGAAGGTAGACAAAAATGCTGGAGAAACTCAGTGGGTGAGGCAGCCTCATGCAATCCTCTCACCTGCTGAGATTCTCCAGCATTTATTCTACCTTTGATTTTTCCAGCATCTGCAGTTCTTTCTTAAAACGTGTTCACATAAGGTGCGCGGGCGTGCCGGCGGCTTTGCGCAGTATGCGGTACAGCCAGAGCTCGGCGCCTGGCGCTCGGCCACGCTCGGCAGGCCTGAAGATTACGGGGGAAAAATCCGCCTGCGGGCCGGATGATTTTGGGTTACTGGGCCACATTCGGCCCAGGGGCCATAGGTTGCCGACCCCTGGCCTAGAGAGTGCATGAGCCTGGCGCGCTTTGGCTGCCGCTGCTCTCTCTCCACACTGTGTTTTTGATTTTCTGTTTTTGGATTGAATTCTGTTTTTAATTTGTGTCACTGTGATGTCTTTAATTACTTGTTTTATTCCGATTACTATGTAAGGTGTCCTTGAGATGTATGAAAGGCGCCCATTAAATAAAATTTATTATTATTATTATTATGAAAAGTGGGATAACCTAGAGCTGGTGTGAGTGGGTGGTTTGAATATAATGGGAGAATAATGGTGGATTTTTCTTTTATATGTCCCTGGAAAGAGATCACCTTGTTCTCTGGAACCTGAAGACTGGATTTATACAGGAACGGGTCCGGCCCAACTACAAAGACCAGTTTTGCCCGTTAAATGGCCTTCCTTCCCACTCAAACTATCACTTCTACAATAAGCATCTGACCATGAGAAAGAGAGGAGGGGACTCGGTTGGTTTGTCAGGTAAACATCTTCAGCACCGCACTGTGGAAAGTTTAGTTTAGTTCATTAGAACTCTTAAAGCTAGATAGGGCTCTTAAAGATAGAGGAGTCAGGGGATCTGGGGAGAAACATAGAAACATTATTCACTTCATTACATATCTGTACACTGGATGGATCGATTGTAATCATGTATTGTCTTTCTGCTGACTGGTTAGCACACAACAGAAAAAGCTTTTCACTGTACCTTGGTACACATGACAATAGAGAGTAGATGCTGGAGTAGGCCATTTGGGCCTTCAAGCCAGCAGCGCCATTCAATGTGATCACGGCTGATCATCCCCAATCAGTACCCCGTTCCTGCCTGCGTACAGTTTTGGTCTCCTAATTTGAGGAAGGACATCCTTGTGATTGAGACAGTGCAGCGTAGGTTCACGAGATTGATCCCTGGGCTGGCGGGACTGTCATATGAGGAAAGATTGAAAAGACTAGGCTTATATTCACTGGAGTTTAGAAGGATGAGGGGGTATCTTATAGAAACATATAAAATTATAAAATGACTGGACAGGCTAGATGCAGGAAAAATGTTCCCAATGTTGGGCGAGCCCAGAACCAGGGGCCACAGTATTAGAATAAAGGGGAGGCCATTGAAGACTGAGGTGAGAAAAAACGTTTTCACCCAGAGAGTTGTGAATTTGTGGAATTCCCTGCCACAGAGGGCAGTGGAGGCCAAATCACTGGATGGATTTAAGAGAGAGTTAGATAGAGCTCTAGGGGCTAGTGGAATCAAGTGATATGGGGAGAAGGCAGGCACGGGTAATTGATTGGGGACGATCAGCCATGATCACAATGAATGGCGGTGCTGGCTCGAAGGGCCGAGTGGCCTCCTCCTGCACCTGTTTTCTATGTTTTCTCTCTCTTTGTTTTCCTAGTCGTGTATTAATGGTGCAATGAACCTGTTTAATTTTCAGAGTTCATGACTCCGTGGGAGAAACGCACAGAGACCAAGACTGCGCAGAGGAGAAGGCTGGATAAGGAGGTGGAACGGGAAATCACTACCCTAAAGCAGTTCTGTAAAGAGAAATCCAACCCCATCGATCAGTACCTGCTCAGCGGGAATGACAAGGTGAGAGCCTGCCTGGTGGGCCATAATGCTTCGGCCTTGTTTATTGTCACGTGTACCATGGTACAGTGAAAAGCTTTTGTGCTGCCTGCTGCTAACCAGTCAGCGGAAAGACTGTACATGACTGGACGTGTTTCCACCAGTGGGAGAGTCTAGGACCAGAGGGCACAGCCTCAGAATTAAAGGACGTTCCTTTAGGAAACAGACAAGGAGGAATATCTTTAGTCAGAGGGTGATGTATCTGTAGAACTCTTTGCCACAGACGGCTGTGGAGGCCAAGTCAGTGGATATTTTTAAAGTGGAGATAGATCGATTTTTGATTAGTACGGGCGTCAAGAGTTATGGGAGCAGGCAGGAGAATGGGGTTGAGAGGGAGAGATAGATCAGCCACAATTGAATGGCGGAATGGACTTGATGGGCCGAATGGCCAAATTCTGCTCCTATTACTTATGACCTTATGATTACAATCGAGCCATGCACAGTGTAGGGAATATCGATTATTGTAACATGAAGTCTAGTAAAGTCCGATTACAGATAGTCCGAGGGTCTCCATTGAGGGAGATGGTAGCTGCTCATACAGTAACTATATTCTGCACTCTGCTATTTTTCACATCGCTATACCTGTTGTACTTGTGTATTCAAATTTAGTTTTAGTTTAGCTTAGTTTATTGTCACGTGTGTTGAGGTACAGTGAAAAGCTTTTGTTGCGTGCTAACCAGTCAGCGGAAAGACAATACATGATTACAATCGAGCCGTTCACAGTGTACAGATACACTATAATGGGAATAATGTGAATAATGTTTAATGCAAGGTATAGTCCGATTGAAGTTAGTCCGAGGGTCTCCAATTAGTTAAATGAGAGGTCAGGACCACTCTCTGGTTGTGGTAGAATGGTTCAGTTGCCTGATGACAGCTGGGAAGAAACTATCCCTGAATCTGGAGGTGTGTGTTTTCACACTTGCCTCTTGCCTGAGGGAGAGGGGAGAAGAGGGAGTGGCCGGGGTGCGACTGGTCCTTGATTTTATTGACGGTGCCATCCTGTCTCACATTACACTACAATTGTTGCACTTTTGATACGTGCTTATCTACAGTATGATTTTACAGTATAATTTTAGCACACCAACGCCTCTACTTCCTTAGAAGGCTCAGGAAGTTCGACATGTCCCCGACAACTCTCACTAACTTCTACAGATGACCATAGAAAGCATTTTATCGGGATGCATCACAGCTCGGTTTGGGAACAGCTCCATCCAAGACCGCAAGAGATTGCAGCAAATTGTGGACGCAGCCCAGACCATCACACAAACCAACCTCCCTTCCATTGATTCCATCTACTCCTCACGCTGCCTCGGCAAGGCCAGCAGCATCATCAAGGACCAGTCCCACCCTGGCCACTCCCTCTTCTCCCCTCTCCCATCAGGCAAGAGGTACAGAAGTGTGAAAACAAACGCACACCTCCAGATTCAGGGACAGTTTCTTCTCAGCTGTTATCAGGCAACTGAACCATCCTGCCACAACCAGAGAGCAGTGCTGAACTACTATCTACCTCATTGGTGACCCTCGGACTATCCTTGATCAGACTTTGCTGGCTTTACCTTGCACTAAACGTTATTCCCTTATCATGTATCTGTACACTGTGGACGGCTCGAATGTAATCATGTCTTTCCGCTGACTGGTTAGTGTAGATCAAACAGTGTTGCTGTTTTGATCCGTCTGGTTTTGCTGCTGATTGCAGGTTTTCATACACCACCACCACACCTCGTGCACGCGGGCAGCCATGTTTTAGTTTTAACTTACGATTCGGAGCCTACAGTACTCATCTCGTACTTTCTGACTCTTTGGAAAACTGAAGAAACGCTTGCTATACTCTTTTACATTAGACAATAGGTGCAGGAGTAGGCCATTCGGCCCTTCGAGCCAGCACCGCCATTCAATGTGATCATGGCTGATCATCCACAATCAGTACCCGTTCAGGTTCAAGTGGCGGCGCGACTAACGTTGCAGCGGCCCCTACATCCCGTCTGTCTCTTTTTTTTTTTTTTTCTCTAGTTAAATGTAGTTGTTGGTGTTTTTTTAAAAATACTATTTTTAACTGTGTATATGTGGGGGGCAGGGGGGGGGGAGGGGGGAACTTTAAAATTCTCTTCCCTGCACGGGATACCCGACCTTTTCCCTGTCGGGTCTCCGTTATCGTTGGGGCCTAGTACCTTGGAGTGGCCTCCAACCGGAACGACCCGGGGGCTCCAGTCGCGGATCCTGCGGAGCTGCGGACTACTCGCCATCGGCCAGCCTCGGAGCGTGGGGAGCGGTGGTGGCTCGCTGCTGTGGCCCGACCACGTAGCTCGGAGGCTCCAGCTGCAGACCTGTGGACTGGAATATCGGGAGCTCGCGGGTCCTTGTAGGAGACCGCTTTTCGGAGCTCCCGCAACGCAAGTTCTCCAGCACGTGTCGCGGGGTTGGAATGACCCGAAGCGGGGCTGTACATCGCCCGAAGCAGCTTTAATGGCCACGGGACATTCCAAGCCCGCCAGGGGTTCCAACTTTGTGACTTTTGGGCCTGGAGCGGGGCCGTACATCGCCCAGCGCGGCCTTAATTGGCCGTGGGACTTACCATCGCCCGCCTGGGGCTTCAACATCAGGAGAGAAATGGTGCAGGGGAGAGAAAAGACTTTGCCTTCCATCACAGTGAGGAGGAGATTCACTGTGATGGATGTTTGTGTAAATTGAATTGTTTGTATGTTTTGTAGGAATTGTCTTTGTTTGTATGGCTGTGGAAACAGAGTTTCGTTTGAGCCTCACTGAGGTTCAAATGACATGGAATAAATATTGTATTGTATTGTATTGTATTGTTCCTGTCTTCTCCCCACATCCTCTGACTGCTATTTTTAAGAGCCCTATCTAGCTCAGTTTTGAAAGCAACCAGAGAACCCGCCTTCACTGCCCTCTGAGGCAGAGAATTCCACAGACTCACAACTCTCTGTGAGAAAAAATGTTTCCTCGTCTCCGTTCTAAATGGCTTACCCCTTATTCTTAAACTGTGGCCCCTGGTTCTGGACTCCCCCAACATCGGAAATTGTTTCCTGCCTCTAGCGTGTCCAAGCCCTTAACAATCATACGTTTCAATGAGAACTCCTCTCATCCTTCTAAACTCCAGAGTGTACAAGCCCAGCTGCTCCATTCTCCCAGCATATGACAGTCCCGCCATCCCGGGAATTAACCTTGTCTGGTCTGGTCTGGATTGTATGTACAGAATTAAAGTACAGTACTTGTTATGATATATAATGACTCTGTATCAAAAGTACTCTGCACAGTTAGTACGCAACAAAAGCTTTTCACTGTACCTCGGTACACGTGACAATACACTAAACGGAACTGAAGCGAACTGACGCTGTTCGTCAGATTGCGAAAATACATTAACTGCGGTCTTTGTTTCAGGTGGTCGTCTGCTCTTACTTTGCACATCATCTGGCTGTCTTTAACTTGGAGACGGAGACCCACACACACACCCTGGAGGACAGGGCCTCCATGTTGTTCTTGCACTGTGCAGCTCTGACTGACGGTGGTGGCCATCTTGTGCTGCCAAACTATAATGACGAGGACAAGGTCAGCTACGTCACCCTGTGGGATCTGTGCACTGGCAAGGTAAATCAAAACACTTTACTGTGGATCAGAAATACAACGCAAGAGATTGCAGAGAGCTGTGCACGCAGCCCTGCAGACCATCACACAAACCAACATCCTTTCCATCGACTCCCCATGCTGCTGTGTTATTTACACTGCAGTTCAAATTGTTAAACAATTTAATTTTGTTAAGTGGAAAATTATCTTTGGATTATTGAAAATTAAATGGGATTATTTCTAGGACCAGAGAATAGGATAAACAAATTCATCGATTGTGGGGTGCCACAGGGATCTGTGTTGGGTCCACTGTTGTTTGTCATGTACATCAATGATCTGGATGATGGTGTGGTAAATTGGATTAGTAAGTATGCAGATGATACTAAGATAGGTGGAGTTGTGGATAATGAAGTAGATTTTCAAAGTCTACAGAGAGATTTATGCCAGTTGGAAGAGTGGGCTGAAAGATGGCGGATGGAGTTTAATGCTGATAAGTGTGAGGTGCTACATCTTGGCAGGACAAATCAAAATAGGACGTACATGGTAAATGGTAGGGAATTGAAGAATGCAGGTGAACAGAGGGATCTGGGAATAACTGTGCACAGTTCCTGAAAGTGGAATCTCATGTAGATAGGGTGGTAAAGAAAGCTTTTGGTGTGCTGGCCTTTATAAATCAGAGCATTGAGTATAGAAGTTGGGATGTAATGTTAAATTTGTACAAGGCATTGGTGAGGCCAATTCTGGAGTATGGGGTACAATTTTGGTCGCCTAATTATTGGAAGGATGTCAACAAAATAGAGAGAGTACAGAGGAGATTTACTAGAATGCTGCCTGGGTTTCAGCAACTAAGTTACAGAGAAAGGTTGAACAAGTTAGGGCTTTATTCTTTGGAGCACAGAAGGTTAAGGAGGGACTTGATAGAGGTCTTTAAAATGATGAGAGGGATAGACAGAGTTGACGTGGATAAGCTTTTCCCACTGAGAGTAGGGAAGATTCAAACAAGGGGACATGACTTGAGAATTAAGGGACAGAAGTTTAGGAGTAACATGAGGGGGAACTTCTTTACTCAGAGAGTGGTGGCTGTGTGGAATGAGCTTCCAGTGAAGGTGGTGGAGGCAGGTTCGTTTTTATCATTTAAAAATAAATTGGATAGTTATATGGACGGGAAAGGAATGGAGGGTTATGGTCTGAGCGCAGGTATATGGGACTAGGGGAGAATACGTGTTCGGCACGGACTAGAAGGGTCGAGATGGCCTGTTTCCGTGCTGTAATTGTTATATGGTTATATGATTCAGAGAAACTCATTTTATGGAGCACAAAATCAGACCTTCAGCCCTCTCTCCCATTAACTCCATCTACACCTCACGCTGCCTCGGCAAGGCCAGCATCATAATCAAGGACCAGTCGCACCCTGGCCACTCCCTCTTCTCCCCTCACCCATCGGGCAAGAGGTACAGAAGTGTGAAAACGCATACCTCCAGATTCAGGGACAGTTTCTTCCCACTGTTATCATGTAAAGGTTCACTTAAAAAGATAGACAATGTACAAATTCTTAAGACCATACCAAGCTTTAATTTAATGCCTGACGGGTGTGGACCTAGAGACCCAGAGGCAACAGTTTTACGTCTGAATACTCCAGCAGCACACACAAAGAAATACCAGAAAACCAGGGTTAATATACCTTCAGACATAATACCAATTGCATGAGGTAATGTACCAGAAACCATCATCCACCTCCAAATATGGAGTTGTTTTTCACTCTTTGCCAAAAGTCAGTCATCCCAATGGCATCCTCAAGCCCCTTCTTATCTGATTAACCTCTTCAACTTACATTAAAAAACTTGTAAGAGAGCTGTGAACTATTCAGCTTACGTAAAAAAAACCTTGTCATGATGATTTTGGCCAAATCCCATCATGCAATACAATTGGCTTTTTACAACAGGAAAGCTTAAATATGACAACAATCGATTAATAACTAACTTTCATTCCTTCCTTTTTATCAGAATCTGATAACAATTATAGTCCTTGGTTAGTACATAGTAGAGGCTTCAGACATTTCAGTACATAGATTAATATGATGATCAGCAGTACAATAGATCCATAATGTATTATCATTCCCCATATTCCTCCAAACATGCTAAATGGCCACCATTCTACACCTTTATCAATGCATTTCCCTCCCCTACCTCTGTTAACTTCTTTATTTCTGCCGTAATATGTGCTGCTAAATCTGTAATGTTAGAAGATCATCAGGGATGTAAGTGCAGCATTTGTGCCCTATAATAGCACAAGTACCCCCTTTCTCTGCCAGAACAAAATCTAATGCCATTTGGTTCTGGAGGATTACTACTCTTCATTGCCACGGTGATGACCTGAATGGATTGCCGTACATCCATAAAAGCCTGTGCAGTGGAATTAGCTAAAGTTTCCATAGCCGATGCCACATTTTAAAAATCCTTAGCTGCTCTAGCGACATCGTATGGAGGACAAAACGATCATCCAATACCTTTCAGTTACTGAGATACCCCTCTTGACTCTCGGGGTTCCAGCTACCTCTGTAAGATCGTGGTCCACCCTCATATAGGGAACTACATAGGCTATATAGCAGCACCCGTTCCAGTGGTCATTCTTTCTCCATTTCCTGTCCCCAAGAGCTGTCGTCTCCCAATGGAACCCCTGGCAGCCACGGATACGCCCATAACCCCACACAAAATATGTTCCATTTACTGATCGTGGTGTAGTGCCCTGATGGAGATGGATGTAAGTGCAGCATTCCGTGCCCGATAATAGCACAAGTACCCCTTTCTCTGGGTAGTTACAATACCATGAGGTATTTAATGGTATACGAGGATCGCTTATTATTCTCAACCGTGGTATTTTCCCAGCCTTAATTTCATTCACCTCCCACCCTGGTTTACACGGGGGTGTGTACCATCCTTTAAAATTATCATACACAAGTCCCCCATACCTACGGGTCCCATTTAACGCGGCTTGATCACTCGGCAACTACTAGATGCTGTCGTATTGCGAAAACAAAGTAGGGCCAACCCCAGAATAAAAGTAGGGTCAATAGCCCCATTGTCCTTTCTTGCTTCTCCGAACCATTAAGTCACTCAGATTAATCCAACGCGGTGATCTTCAATCTTCTCGGCAGTTGATGTTGTTGGTATTACTTGGTACAGTTCCTTTCAACAGTCTCAATTTCTTCAGTCCCAATACCTTATCAGTATGTAATGTGACAGTATGAACTCGTCCCTATGTTCAACTGGTAGTGGCTTCTGCGCTTTAATACCTTAGAATGCCGACCTGGCGTGGGTTAATTGCCGTGTATACATAATTAATTAATCACTGAGGGCGTGTAGGTGAAACGTCCACACTCTAGCCGCACGTAGCCTGTGATCACCCTCAGTTCATAGCATCCTTCCCACAGCTCGCTCCGTCACTCAGCCCTGTGTCACCTGCAAATCTGACAATGCTACCATCGCCATCACATTGCATTACATCGGCATACTCTGTTTCTCGCAGATCTGATGGCTATCAATGTCCCAAAATAGGCGAACAACAGCGACATGTCCATCGTAATCTATCCTAGAAAGGGATTTCTTAAAAGAAAGAAGTTAACGTTTTATCTTTTAGGCACTATACTGACAATCTTACAGTGGTGAAAGTGAACCCACGCATGTCTCCCCTCCACCTTCTCTGCGGTAGGGGTTGTTCGAAGGACCTGGTAATGTCTTTCCCACCGAATGTCCTGTCCTCTTCCTCATCCAATTCCTGATTATTACACAAGTACCAGGTTCAATTTTAGAGATAGTGGTTCTATTGTACATCCTTCAATGCCCTGGTTAACGATAAAATATAATTAGTCATTTCCATTGTCATGTGATGAAAGTGAACAGCCTTCGGAGTATTCTGGTTCCATGTCGCCCCCCAGTGGATGGTCATATAAAATCTCTGCTGAATTCCTTTTATTGTCATTCAAACAAACAAAAGTTTGAACAATTTTTCGTTCCCTGCAGTCATAACAGCAAAAACAAAACACACAGTTCCACACAACATCCAGCACAGTGAATCTCCAGGCACCTCCTTACTGTGATGGAAGGCACAAGTCCTATCTCTCTCTCTCTCCCTTATTTGTTCCACTGGAGAAAGCCTGTCTGAGAGAAATACAAACCACATGATCTTGTGAAGTATCTCAGCAAGCAATGTAATAGCAATTAGTTCTTTCATGCAGGAGAGCTTAAATATGACAACAATCAATAATTAACAC